>NC_042961.1:1637701-1640506 GCF_901001165.1 Salmo trutta | reverse complement strand
GAGGATGGGTAGAGGAGAGGATGGGTAGAGGAGAGGATGGTAGAGGGAGGATGGGTAGAGGAGGGGATGGGTAGAGGAGAGGATGGGTAGAGGAGAGGATGGTAGAGGAGAGGATGGGTAGAGGAGAGGATGGTAGAGGAGAGGATGGGTAGAGGGAGGATGGTAGAGGAGAGGATGGTAGAGGGAGGATGGGTAGAGGAGAGGATGGGTAGAGGGAGGATGGGTAGAGGGAGGATGGGTAGAGGAGAGGATGGTAGAGGAGAGGATGGGTAGAGGAGAGGATGGGTAGAGGAGGATGGGTAGAGGGAGGATGGGTAGAGGGAGGATGGGTAGAGGAGAGGATGGGTAGAGGAGAGGATGGGTAGAGGAGAGGATGGGTAGAGGAGAGGATGGTAGAGGGAGGATGGTAGAGGGAGGATGGGTAGAGGAGGGGAGTAGTGTCTGAGAGGTGTCTGTTTTGGAAATAGAACCACATCACAAATGAAATACAGGAGTGCTACTATTCAATTCAAATCATGTATTTCTCCCACAGGGCAGGACTGCAAATAGGTCAAAATAACATACAGTAACATAAACCAGCAGGAAATTGTTTAGCAGAAAGGGGCTGCACACTGCAGTAATCTTTGTGGACGATGAATATGTTGAAATGAACCCCCCAGCAGTCCACTGAGACAGGACCAGACTGTGTACAGAATATAATCATGTACATTAAAGTGTCCCCCTACTTAGAGGACATTGTTGCTGATTGTCTATTGGCTGCTTGCTGCTGGAGAAAATGATAGTTTATGTGAAAAAGCCTTGTGTCCCATTTTACACTGACTGTGAGACTGAGCCATAACACCATAGAGAATCAGTGGTCAATTACATTGCTTTATAGCAGCAGTGATCTATCTTCTTGTTGAGGATGGTTGTTGTGATACAGTAGAGACCAGTATCTTCTTGTTGTGATACAGTAGAGACCAGTATCTTCTTGTTGTGATACAGTAGAGACCAGTATCTTCTTGTTGAGGATGGTTGTTGTGATACAGTAGAGACCAGTATCTTCTTGTTAAGGATGGTTGTTGTGATACAGTAGAGACCAGTGTTGGACAGTAGTAAACTAAATTCACATCTTGGAAGTGTTTTCAGTAGTTCATTACGTTGTCATGTTGTGATGTTGATAACTACTGGAATTATTCAACTTTTCTTTACAAAAATAAAATATGGGTGAAGTAGGCAAGAACGTCCTTTCTTTTTTGGCACCAGACCTGCCTAATTCACCAGACCTGCCTAATTCACCAGACCTGCCTAATTCACCAGACCTGCCTAATTCACCAGACCTGCCCAATTCACCAGACCTGCCTAATTCACCAGACCTGCCTAATTCACCAGACCTGCCCAATTCACCAGACCTGCCCAATTCACCAGACCTGCCCAATTCACCAGACCTGCCTAATTCACCAGACCTGCCTAATTCACCAGACCTGCCTAATTCACCAGACCTGCCTAATTCACCAGACCTGCCAATTCACCAGACCTGCCCAATTCACCAGACCTGCCCAATTCACCAGACCTGCCCAATTCACCAGACCTGCCTAATTCACCAGACCTGCCTAATTCACCAGACCTGCCTAATTCACCAGACCTGCCTAATTCACCAGACCTGCCCAATTCACCAGACCTGCCCAATTCACCAGACCTGCCCAATTCACCAGACCTGCCCAATTCACCAGACCTGCCTAATTCACCAGACCTGCCTAATTCACCAGACCTGCCTAATTCACCAGACCTGCCTAATTCACCAGACCTGCCTAATTCACCAGACCTGCCCAATTCACCAGACCTGCCCAATTCACCAGACCTGCCCAATTCACCAGACCTGCCCAATTCACCAGACCTACCAGACCTGCCCAATTCACCAGACCTGCCTAATTCACCAGACCTGCCTAATTCACCAGACCTGCCCAATTCACCAGACCTGCCTAATTCACCAGACCTGCCTAATTCACCAGACCTGCCTAATTCACCAGACCTGCCTAATTCACCAGACCTGCCTAATTCACCAGACCTGCCTAATTCACCAGACCTGCCTAATTCACTAGACCTGCCTAATTCACCAGACCTGCCAAATTCTCACTTTTTGTGTTTATTAGGCTAAATGACACATTCTGTTAACATCTGACTCCAGAGTGATGTGTTCTAGCAACTTGAAGACTATGAAGTTTTCAGTAAGTCATTTGGATGTAGTGAACTACTTTTAAAGTAACTTTAGTTAGGTGAACTATATTTTTCTTAAGGGTAGCTTTAGTGAAGTTTAACCTTTATCCATTGTGAAGTAATTGGTAGCTTGATACTCTGAAAATATACAGTGAGGGAAAAAAGTATTTGATCCCCTACTGATTTTGTACGTTTGCCAACTGACAAAGAAATGATCAGTCTATAATTTTAATGGTAGGTTTATTTGAACAGTGAGAGACAGAATAACAACAACAAATCCAGAAAAACACATGTCAAAAATGTTATAAAATGATTTGCATTTTAATGAGGGAAATACGTATTTGACCCCTCTGCAAAACATGACTTAGTACTTGGTGGCAAAACCCTTGTTGGCAATCACACAGGTCAGATGTTTCTTGTAGTTGGCCACCAGGTTTGCACACATCTCAGGAGGGATTTTGTCCCACTCCTCTATGCAGATCTTCTCCAAGTCATTAAGGTTTCGAGGCTGACGTTTGGCAACCCAAACCTTCAGCTCCCTCCACAGATTTTCTATGGGATTAAGGTCTTGAGACTGGCTAGGCCACTCCAGGACCTTAATGTGCTTCT
>NC_042961.1:1532701-1632701 GCF_901001165.1 Salmo trutta | reverse complement strand
CCTTCTCACAACTCATTGGAGAAGAGATGGGAGGAGATAGAGGGGATGTAGGGATGCCACAGACTTCAATGCAACGTCTATTTCACGTCTGTGTGTGGCCAGTTCCCGGCCACCACCACCACCTACCATCACAATGGGATTTTAGTCTGAAAATACTTCATAACACAGAGGTTTTAAAACCAGTTGGCAGAAAAGCTGAAAACCTGACAGATGGACCGACAACACTTGAGGGATCTAAATTCTCTAATTTCACGCTTCAGCTTTTAATGATGAGAGTCAACAGAATTACATTAGTCACTGTAGAAACAACGGTGCAATCATTATCCTGTTGTTTCTTTCTCCCCCTCTCTCTCCCCTCTCTCTCCCCTCTCTCTCCCCCTCTCTCTCCCCTCTCTCTCCCCTCTCTCTCCCCCTCTCTCTCCCCTCTCTCCCCTCTCTCTCCCCTCTCTCCCCTCTCTCCCCCCTCTCTCTCCCCTCTCTCCCCCTCTCTCTCCCCCTCTCTCCCCCCTCTCTCTCCCCTCTCTCTCTCCCTCCCTGTCTCTTTCTTTCTCCCTCTCTTTTAGAGAATGTGCAGCAACAGCTTGCAGAAACAGAACTAATGTGTTGCTGCTAACAACGAGGTGAAATTCTTCCCTTTAAGAAATAGCTCGTTCATCAAAGCCTCAGGCTCACTCTCAGGATTCCTCTGGGGAGCTAGTCGGGGTGTAGACACAAACACAAACACACATTCTCTGTCGCTATAGACACAGAGAGAGAGAGAGACGACAGGTGATTCAAAAGTGTCTTGTGTTTGTGCATCATCTATGTCTGCAACTGTTTTTAGTGCGAGGGGGAGAAATGTTTCTATGAATCCTTACGTCTCTCATGGTGGGAGACCGGGGCTACCATCAGACATATTTCAAATAGCTTTTTTGTCAGCCTGCCAAAGTAAAAGAGCTGAGGGGGAAAACTCTTGACTACAAAGAGATATGAGTCTGCTGGGTTTTAGATTTAAATCTCTGGTGTTTGGGGAGAAAAGATACAAGGAGATATTCTATCGATGCCCAGCAGTCGCTGTGGGGCACATGTAAACAAATCATCTCTGAAATATAAATATGAAAGTGTAGTGTGTGAAGGCCTCGAAGCCTGAAAACCTTTCACTAATTGCCAAGAAGCACAAGTGGGCCTTAACTTTCTGTTACTCCTCTCTCCTCTTCATTCTCCTCTCCTATTTAGCTCATAAAATCATCCTACAGCTCAAATCAAAAGGATGTCTTAAGAATTGGTGACCTTTGCAACGTGCTCTGGTGATTCCCTCTACATACGGTTCAGATTGTCTTTCTCCTCTACGTACGGTTCAGATTGTCTTTCTCCTCTACATACGGTTCAGATTGTCTTTCTGCTCTACATACGGTTCAGATTGTCTTTCTCCTCTACGTACGGTTCAGATTGTCTTTCTCCTCTACATACGGTTCAGATTGTCTTTCTGCTCTACATACGGTTCAGATTGTCTTTCTCCTCTACGTACGGTTCAGATTGTCTTTCTGCTCTACGTACGGTTCAGATTGTCTTTCTCCTCTACGTACGGTTCAGATTGTCTTTCTGCTCTACATACGGTTCAGATTGTCTTTCTCCTCTACATACGGTTCGGATTGTCTTTCTCCTCTACATACGGTTCAGATTGTCTTTCTGCTCTACATACGGTTCAGATTGTCTTTCTGCTCTACGTACGGTTCAGATTGTCTTTCTGCTCTACGTACGGTTCAGATTGTCTTTCTGCTCTACGTACGGTTCAGATTGTCTTTCTGCTCTACGTACGGTTCAGATTGTCTTTCTGCTCTACGTACGGTTCAGATTGTCTTTCTGCTCTACACACGGTTCAGATTGGCTCACAAAGAAGGAGAGAAAGTGAGAGAGAGGGTGATGAGAGAGGGGAGAGGGGGGAGGAGGAGAGAGAGAGGGGGAGAGAGAGCGAGGGGGGAGAGAGTAGAGAGATATTAGGGAGAGCATAAGTGAGAAAATAGTCAATAAATAAAAATAGGGGAGGAGTAAGAAATAGATGAGAGGAACCAACAAGACAGAAAGGAAAAGGGGGAACAAAGACAGAAAGAGATGCTGGAAGCCAAGTGTAATATCCCCTCTGGATCTCTCCAGTGTAATATCCCCTCTGGATCTCTCCAGTGTAATATCCCCTCTGGATCTCTCCAGTGTAATATCCCCTCTGGATCTCTCCGGTGTAATATCCCCGTCTGGATCTCTCCGGTTAATATCCCCTTTCTCTCCGGTGTAATATCCCCTCTGGATCTCTCCAGTGTAATATCCCCTCTGGATCTCTCCAGTGTAATATCCCCTCTGGATCTCTCCGGTGTAATAGCCCCTCTGAATCTCTCCAGTGTAATATCCCCTCTGGATCTCTCCAGTGTAATATCCCCTCTGGATCTCTCCGGTGTAATATCCCCTCTGGATCTCTCCAGTGTAATATCCCCTCTGGATCTCTCCAGTGTAATATCCCCTCTGGATCTCTCCAGTGTAATATCCCCTCTGGATCTCTCCAGTGTAATATCCCCTCTGGATCTCTCCAGTGTAATAGCCCCTCTGGATCTCTCCAGTGTAATAGCCCCTCTGGATCTCTCCAGTGTAATATCCCCTCTGGATCTCTCCAGTGTAATATCCCCTCTGGATCTCTCCAGTGTAATATCCCCTCTGGATCTCTCCAGTGTAATATCCCCTCTGGATCTCTCCAGTGTAATATCCCCTCTGGATCTCTCCAGTGTAATATCCCCTCTGGATCTCTCCAGTGTAAGCTGCTCTCTCATTGCTTGCAGGTGTAATAACATGGACTGATTCAGTGGGGGGGGGGGATTATGGGGCTTCGCACAATGGATGTTTCAACAACACCCCCCCAACTCTAGTCCTATGCAGCCAGCTGAGAGCCTTGTATCTAGCATAGAACCTCAGAACTGACCAGTCTATCTACCAGTCTGCCTGCCTGCCTGCCTGCCTGCCTGCCTGCCTGCCTGCCTGCCTGCCTGCCTCTCTCCCTCCAACATCAAGTGCTCAGTGCGTGACAAACGACTCTATAAAATGTGCGATACAATGAACATTTAATTGAATTACACACATTTGATTAGAACCAGACGGTAGCCCTCTGAGGGTCACACACACACACCTCCCATCGTTCCACTTCTGGATTCAGGAGCCACAGAGCCAGGGAGTCTGTCTCCACACCCGGGGACCCTAACCAGCATGTTTCCTGTAGTAACCTAAAGCAAAAACAACACTTTACCATACAGTGAATATTGGGTTTTATTTTATTTTTTAAATGTTATTAAATACATTGGAATGGTTAAGGTTCAGTGTGAGTGAACCCTGCTGTGAGAGTCTATAGGACTGTATACATGTTTCAAATCTAAAAGCCTTTTATTGACCTGACAGTATCTGTATTCTAGCCACAGTGAGTCTGGGTTCTGTACTAACTCTCCACTCAGTCTCATCTGTTTAACTCAGTATGGAAATGATTTCACATAGTATTTCAACCCAGGTGTGAAGATCACACAGATCACTAGCCAGAGGGAACAACAAGCATCGTGTGTGTGTGTGTGTGCGTGTGTGTGTGTGTGTGTGTGTGTGTGTGTGTGTGTGTAGAATTCATAGCCAGGGACATTGTCTTACGTCAGATAGTGCAATTATTCCAGTGCACTGATCTGTCTCGTATCTCACAAACTGTAATGTGTCGATCAAAAGATGGCCGGCTACACTGTCTAACATTTCAAAATATTACCTAGATGACATCGTCTGCTGAAGCCCATGTCCTGCCTCAAAACTGTCTGAATGAAGCTAAAACAACACACCTGTCAATAATGCTATCTAGCTAGCTATCTAGCAACACTGCCTTCAGTATTCAGACACCTTGACTTTTTCCACATTGTGTTAGAGGCTGAATTTAAAATGGATCAAATTGAGATGTTGTCACTGGCCTACGCACAATAATCCTTCATGTCAAAGTGGAATTATGGTTTTACAAAATGTTTACAAATGAAAAGCTGAAATGTCTTGAGTCAATAAGTATTCAGCCCTTTTGTTATGGCAAACCTAAATAAGTTCAAGAGTAAACATTGAGAGAATGCCAGGAAGGTGTGCAAAGCTGTCATCAAGGCAAAGGGTGGTTACTTTGAAGAACCTAAAATATAACATATGCTTTGATTTGTTTAACACTTTTTTGGTTACTACATGATTCCATGCATGTTATTTCATAGTTTTTTACTAAAAATACTAAAAATAAAGAAAAACCCTTGAATGAGTAGGTGTGTCCAAACTTTTGATTGGTACATAGAACACACGCAGAACACACGCAGAACACACGCAGAACACACGCAGAACACACGCAGAACACACACAGAACACACACAGAACACACACAGAACACACGCAGTCATTCTGCCCTCTGCTCATAACTCATAACGTTCCAGAAGTTATTCATTCTAACTTGTTCTTGACTCCATTCTAAGTCAGTGACATCGTTGGACTCTCTCCCACTGCCTGCCTATCTGACACGCTGTCACCCTGCTAGACACGGGGAGGGAACGGTTTCCTTTACAGAGCAGATAAAGTCACCCTGCTAGACACGGGAAGGGAAAGGTCTCCTTTACAGAGCAGATAAAGTCCCCCTGCTAGGTACGGGGAGGGAACGGTCTCCTTTACAGAGCAGATAGTCACCCTGCTAGACACGGGGAGGGAACGGTCTCCTTTACAGAGCAGATAGTCACCCTGCTAGGTACGGGGAGGGAACGGTCTCCTTTACAGAGCAGATAAAGTCCCCCTGCTAGGTATGGGGAGGGAACGGTCTCCTTTACAGAGCAGATAAAGTCCCCCTGCTAGGTACGGGGAGGGAACGGTCTCCTTTACAGAGCAGATAAAGTCACCCTGCTAGGTACGGGGAGGGAACGGTCTCCTTTACAGAGCAGATAAAGTCACCCTGCTAGACACGGGGAGGGAACGGTCTCCTTTACAGAGCAGATAAAATCTCTCTATAAAACCTGACCTCATGGTCTCCCTCTGAAGCCGGTTAGGCCTTCAGGTATGGAGGGAGCTCTGTCATCTCTCTACTCTAATTTGACACTCTGCCTTCTCTGCTCAGCTCGTGATCCAGGGTGAAAAGACATTTAAAACAAGACACATCACTGTGAGGAGAGAGAGAGACAGAGACACGCCAGACACTCCATTACCATCCAGAGGAGCTGAGAGAGAGGGAGAGAAGGAGGGAGGGAAGGAGGGAGAGAAGGATAGAGGAAGATAAAGGAGAGAGAAGGAAGGAGGAGCGAGAGGGAGGAGGGACACCTGGGGGAAGAGAATAAGAGTAGGGAAGGAGAGAGAGAGAGAGAAAGAGGAAGGAGCGAGAGAGAGAGAAAGAGAGGAAGGAGAGAGAGAGAGAGAGAGAGAGAGAGAGAGAGAGAGAGAGAGACAGACAAGTAGAGGACCAGATCATTAGCTAGCGTAGCTTGTCAACATTCTTCAACAGTCTCTCCAGTATGACTGGTAATCCTGAATGTATAGATTATTTTATTCCTCTGTGGATAACAAAAACCTGAGTTATAGATCACCTGGGACTTTCTCTCACCATCTCCTCAACTCATACACAACACCTTACCATACACACTGGTTCCCAGGTTCCTATAAAACTCTCTCTAAGGAGACACCTTCAGCATATACACAGCTCCTTAGCCCTCACTGTAGCGTCCATGTTCTTTAAAACAGAGAGAGATCGTCCATCATGCCATTCTATTATACCTGTAGGACCCACACAGTCACAAATTTACACTGCTCCCCAAATGGACCCATATTCCCTACGTAGTGCACTGCTTTAGAGCAGAGCGAGTTGTGCAATTTGGGACACATCCACCGTGTCCTAGTTTGTTGTATCCGGTTAATGTTTGCAGTAACTTTGGACTTGACAACGATGCTCCGGTCAAAGTTCAATGTGCAGGAGAAAATCAGTTACAATATTCAGTGTTTCTTTTTGAAGTGCACAAAACTGAACTATCCCCTTTAAAAATCATGTCTCTGGGCTTTAGCTGGGTAATGATATTCCCTGTTATCAAGAGCTCGTTAAGAGGCTTGTTAGGCTCATTATGAACGCTCGTTAAGAGTACTCGTTATCACCGGCGGCTTGGTGAGTCAATGTGTTATCTCCTGAGTCCTGATAACCGACGGCACACACACACACACACACACACACACACACACACACACACACACACACACACACAGACAAATTGTATTTGGAAGGTTGTAGACTGTAGAGAGGTGGTAATGTGGCTCAGTGGGTGAGAGGATGGTTGTAGACTGTAGAGAGGTGGTAATGTGGCTCAGTGGGTGAGAGGATGGTTGTAGACTGTAGAGAGGTGGTAATGTGGCTCAGTGGGTGAGAGGATGGTTGTAGACTGTAGAGAGGTGGTAACGTGGCTCAGTGGGTGAGAGGATGGTTGTAGACTGTAGAGAGGTGGTAATGTGGCTCAGTGGGTGAGAGGATGGTTGTAGACTCTGTAGAGAGGTGGTAATGTGGCTCAGTGGGTGAGAGGATGGTTGTAGACTGTAGAGAGGTGGTAATGTGGCTCAGTGGGTGAGAGGATGGTTGTAGACTATAGAGAGGTGGTAATGTGGCTCAGTGGGTGAGAGGATGGTTGTAGACTGTAGAGAGGTGGTAATGTGGCTCAGTGGGTGAGAGGATGGTTGTAGACTCTGTAGAGAGGTGGTAACGTGGCTCAGAACATGATGCAGCAACAAGGCCATGACAGGGTTCGATTCCAGCATTCATCACAAACTCTAGCCATATTTAACATGTTGACTCAGTCAGTGTAACTTCAGTTGTTTGGATAAAAGCATCTCAGTGGCATGTGTGATCATATCATCATTATGTTATTAGGCTGTAACTATGGTGAAGAGTTCTTCCTGGTCAGGGCTGTGCTGTTTTGGAAAATCACATGACCTGGATTCTACCTTTATTTAGAGTTTTTTCCATTAAACTGTTCCCTTTTCTTGTTATGACAGATGGTCCAGCACCATCCTCAGACAATTGCTTTAATTTTGGTGTAATTCTCATTTGGGTGTAACTAAACAGGGGGAGAGGCTGTTCTCAGACAGACAGACAGCAGTAGGATGGACTAAACAGAGGGAGAGGCTGTTCTCAGACAGACAGCAGTAGGATGGACTAAACAGAGGGAGAGGCTGTTCTCAGACAGACAGCAGTAGGATGGACTAAACAGAGGGAGAGGCTGTTCTCAGACAGACAGACAGCAGTAGGATAGACTAAACAGAGGGAGAGGCTGTTCTCAGACAGACAGCAGTAGGATGGACTAAACAGAGGGAGAGGCTGTTCTCAGACAGACAGACAGCAGTAGGATGGACTAAACAGAGGGAGAGGCTGTTCTCAGACAGACAGACAGCAGTAGGATGGACTAAACAGAGGGAGAGGCTGTTCTCAGACAGACAGACAGCAGTAGGATGGACTAAACAGAGGGAGAGGCTGTTCTCAGACAGACAGACAGCAGTAGGATGGACTAAACAGAGGGAGAGGCTGTTCTCAGACAGACAGCAGTAGGATGGACTAAACAGAGGGAGAGGCTGTTCTCAGACAGACAGACAGCAGTAGGATGGACTAAACAGAGGGAGAGGCTGTTCTCAGACAGACAGACAGCAGTAGGATGGACTAAACAGAGGGAGAGGCTGTTCTCAGACAGACAGCAGTAGGATGGACTAAACAGAGGGAGAGGCTGTTCTCAGACAGACAGACAGCAGTAGGATGGACTAAACAGAGGGACAGGACAGCAGAGTAGGATGGGACTAAACAGGTGGGAGAGGCTGTCTCAGACAGACAGGACCGCAGGTAGGATGGACTAACAGAGGAGAGGCTGTTCTCAGACAGACAGAACAGCAGTAGGATGGACTAACCAGAGGGAGAGCCTGTTCTCAGAAACGACCAGCAGTAGGATGGACTAAACAGAGGAGAGGGCTGTTCTCAGAAGACAGCAGTAGGATGGACTAAACAGAGGGAGAGCGTGTCTCAGACAGACAGACAGCAGTAGGATGGACCATAAACAGAGGGAGGGCTGTTCTCAAGACAGACAGCGAGTTTTTAGGATGGACTAACAGAGGGAGAGGCTTGTTTCCAGACAGGACAGCAGTAGGATGGACTAAACAGAGGAGAGGCTGTTTCTCAGACAGACAGCAGTTTAGGAATGGACTAAACGAGGGAGAGGCTGTTCTCAGACAGACAGACAAGCAGTAGGATGGATCCTCAACAGAGGAGAGGGCTGTTCTCAGACAGACAGACAGCAGTAGGATGGACTAAACAGAGGGAGAGGCTGTTCTCAGACAGACAGCAGTAGGATGGACTAAACAGAGGGAGAGGCTGTTCTCAGACAGACAGACAGCAGTAGGATGGACTAACAGAGGGAGAGGCTGTTCTCAGACAGACAGACAGCAGTAGGATGGACTAAACAGAGGGAGAGGCTGTTCTCAGACAGACAGACAGCAGTAGGATGGACTAAACAGAGGGAGAGGCTGTTCTCAGACAGACAGACAGCAGTAGGATGGACTAAACAGAGGGAGGGGCTGTTCTCAGACAGACAGACAGCAGTAGGATGGACTAAACAGAGGGAGAGGCTGTTCTCAGACAGACAGACAGCAGTAGGATGGACTAAACAGAGGGAGAGGCTGTTCTCAGACAGACAGACAGCAGTAGGATGGACTAACAGAGGGAGAGGCTGTTCTCAGACAGACAGACAGCAGTAGGATGGACTAAACAGAGGGAGAGGCTGTTCTCAGACAGACAGACAGCAGTAGGATGGACTAAACAGAGGGAGAGGCTGTTCTCAGACAGACAGCAGTAGGATGGACTAAACAGAGGGAGAGGCTGTTCTCAGACAGACAGACAGCAGTAGGATGGACTAAACAGAGGGAGAGGCTGTTCTCAGACAGACAGACAGCAGTAGGATGGACTAAACAGAGGGAGAGGCTGTTCTCAGACAGACAGCAGTAGGATGGACTAAACAGAGGGAGAGGCTGTTCTCAGACAGACAGACAGCAGTAGGATGGACTAAAACAGACGGAGAGGCTGTTCTCAGACAGACAGACAGCAGTAGGATGGACTAAACAGAGGGAGAGGCTGTTCTCAGACAGACAGACAGCAGTAGGATGGACTAAACAGAGGGAGAGCCTGTTCTCAGACAGACAGCAGTAGGATGGACTAAACAGAGGGAGAGGCTGTTCTCAGACAGACAGCAGTAGGATGGACTAAACAGAGGGAGAGGCTGTTCTCAGACAGACAGCAGTAGGATGGACTAAACAGAGGGAGAGGCTGTTCTCAGACAGACAGCAGTAGGATGGACTAAACAGAGGAGGGGCTGTTCTCAGACAGACAGCAGTAGGATGGACTAAACAGAGGGAGAGGCTGTTCTCAGACAGACAGCAGTAGGATGGACTAAACAGAGGGAGGGGCTGTTCTCAGACAGACAGCAGTAGGATGGACTAAACAGAGGGAGAGGCTGTTCTCAGACAGACAGACAGCAGTAGGATGGACTAAACAGAGGGAGAGGCTGTTCTCAGACAGACAGACAGCAGTAGGATGGACTAAACAGAGGGAGAGGCTGTTCTCAGACAGACAGACAGCAGTAGGATGGACTAAACAGAGGGAGAGGCTGTTCTCAGACAGACAGACAGCAGTAGGATGGACTAAACAGAGGGAGGGGCTGTTCTCAGACAGACAGCAGTAGGATGGACTAAACAGAGGGAGAGGCTGTTCTCAGACAGACAGACAGCAGTAGGATGGACTAAACAGAGGGAGAGGCTGTTCTCAGACAGACAGACAGCAGTAGGATGGACTAAACAGAGGGAGGGGCTGTTCTCAGACAGACAGACAGCAGTAGGATGGACTAAACAGAGGGAGGGGCTGTTCTCAGACAGACAGACAGCAGTAGGATGGACTAAACAGAGGGAGGGGCTGTTCTCAGTGTTACCTCCCTTTACCCTTTTTAACATTGAACTTTAATCAACTAAACTGACCCTCAACTGAAGTGATCATTTATCAAGGAAGGTATTGGCCAAAGTACATTAGTTGCTGGCATTACATGATACAGTATGATGTCAGATTCCTTGTTAACGTCTTTCCATTACGGGACACAGTGTGATGCCAGATACCTTGTTAATGTTTTTCCATTACGGGATGCAGTGTGATGCCAGATACCTTGTTAATGTCTTTCCATTACGGGATGCAGTGTGATGCCAGATACCTTGTTAATGTCTTTCCATTACGGGACGCAGCGTGATGCCAGATACCTTGTTAATGTCTTTCCATTACGGGATGCAGCGTGATGCCAGATACCTTGTTAATGTCTTTCCATTACGGGATGCAGCGTGATGCCAGATACCTTGTTAATGTCTTTCCATTACGGGATGCAGCGTGATGCCAGATACCTTGTTAATGTCTTTCCATTACGGGACACAGTGTGATGCCAGATACCTTGTTAATGTCTTTCCATTACGGGACACAGCGTGATGCCAGATTCCTTGTTATTGTCTTTCCATTACGGGACACAGTGTGATGCCAGATACCTTGTTAATGTTTTTCCATTACGGGACACAGTGTGATGCCAGATACCTTGTTAATGTCTTTCCATTACGGGACGCAGTGTGATGTCAGATACCTTGTTAATGTCTTTCTATTACGGGACGCAGTGTGCTGCCAGATACCTTGTTAATGTCTTTCCATTACGGGACACAGTGTGATGCCAGATACCTTGTTAATGTCTTTCCATTACGGGACGCAGCGTGATGCCAGATACCTTGTTAATGTCTTTCCATTACGGGATGCAGCGTGATGCCAGATACCTTGTTAATGTCTTTCCATTACGGGACACAGTGTGATGCCAGATACCTTGTTAATGTTTTTCCATTACGGGACACAGTGTGATGCCAGATACCTTGTTAATGTCTTTCCATTACGGGACGCAGTGTGATGCCAGATACCTTGTTAATGTCTTTCCATTACGGGACACAGTGTGATGCCAGATACCTTGTTAATGTTTTTCCATTACGGGACACAGTGTGATGCCAGATACCTTGTTAATGTCTTTCCATTACGGGACGCAGTGTGATGCCAGATACCTTGTTAATGTCTTTCCATTACGGGACACAGTGTGATGCCAGATACCTTGTTAATGTTTTTCCATTACGGGACACAGTGTGATGTCAGATACCTTGTTAATGTCTTTCTATTACGGGACGCAGTGTGCTGCCAGATACCTTGTTAATGTCTTTCCATTACGGGACACAGTGTGATGCCAGATACCTTGTTAATGTCTTTCCATTACGGGACGCAGCGTGATGCCAGATACCTTGTTAATGTCTTTCCATTACGGGATGCAGCGTGATGCCAGATACCTTGTTAATGTCTTTCCATTACGGGATGCAGCGTGATGTCAGATACCTTGTTAATGTCTTTCCATTACGGGACACAGCGTGATGCCAGATACTTTGTCATTGTACTAGATGTGATTTGATGCAGCTTGTTTTTTGGTCAAGGCAGAGGGCTGGGAGTCTGCTGTATAGGAGTCTGCTGTATAGGAGTCTGCTGTATAGGAGTCTGCTGTGCGGGAGACTGCTGTGCGGGACTCTGCTGTGCGGGACTCTGCTGTGCGGGACTCTGCTGTGCGGGACTCTGCTGTGCGGGACTCTGCTGTGCGGGACTCTGCTGTGCGGGACTCTGCTGTGCGGGACTCTGCTGTGCGGGAGTCTGCTGTGCGGGAGTCTGCTGTGCGGGAGTCTGCTGTGTATGAGTGTGCCGTATAGGAGTGTGCCGTATAGGAGTGTGCCGTATAGGAGTCTGCCGTATAGGAGTCTGCCGTATAGGAGTCTGCCGTATAGGAGTCTGCCGTATAGGAGTCTGCTGTATAGGGGTCTCGTCAGACAGGAAGAGGTAGTAGGAGGAGGAATGGCTCCTGCTGGGAGATTACATTCCCTCTGTGATGAATGAGCTGCTCCCTTTCCTCTCGGAGTGGTGTGTGTGTGTGTGTGTGTGTGTGTGTGTGTGTGTGACAGAGAGTATAGGGAGATAAACCGTGTGTGTTTGAGAGAGGAGGAACTCTTCACAGAGCACCTATCGTTACTATCTGAAGTGTACTACAGGTTTATCATGGCATTTCTCTGCCAGCCTGCGTGACATCACACTGATGATGTCATCAGGATGGCTCCACAACAAGATTAACTGCTTTATTAAACCCAGTAGATTAATGGCCCCGTCACCCTAAAGTCACGTCCCAAATGGCACCCTATTTCCTATTTAGTGCACTACTTTGAACAGGGCCCTGGTCAAAAGTAGTGCACTAGATCGGGAATAGGGTGCCCTTTGGAACAGAGAGAAAGCACAGCAGGAAGTGGAAACATCTTCAGAGGGTGTAAGGAATGTCTTGACATGGTTGTTAGTCATCTCTACAAAGGGTTCTTTACATGTCCCCATACGGGAACTCTTTTTGATTCCAGGTAGAACCCTTTTGGGTTCCATGTAGAATCGTTTCCACAGAGGCTTCTCCTTAAAACGATTCTACATGGAACCCTAAAAGGGTTCTACCTGGAACCAAAAAGGGTTCTTCAAAGGGTTCTCCAATGGGGAGAGCAGAAGAACCCTTTAGGTTCTAGATGGAATAAAAAGTGCTAAGAATGTATCATGAAAGGAAGAGCGAGAGAGGAGAGAGAAAGTAAACCCCAAAAATACTTTCCAGAGAAGATCCAGATCTCAGGGAATTAGACCAAAGTTCTCAATTGGTACAAAATATATAGAGTACTGTACACACTACAATTACTTAGGTTTAAAAATAAGCTCAACTGGACACCTTAATGATGCAGTGAATTTACAGAGAGAAAGCACACAGGGCATTCAACACCATTAAACTAATTCTAATTGAAATACCTATTAAAATTTGGCTAAAACTAATTGAATGTGTCATTGAACCAATTGCACTTTATGGCAGCGAGGTGTGGGGTCCACTTGCAAAACAAGATTTCACCAAATGGGACAAACACCCAATTGAAACCCTGCATGCAGAGTTCTGTAAGATTCTCCTACATGTCCAGAGGAAAACTACAAACAATGCATGCAGGGCAGAATTAGGCCAATATCCACTAATAATAAAAACTCAAAAGAGCAATTAAGTTTTGGAAACATCTAAAATACAGTGACCCCCTCTCATATCATTACCAAGCCCTGCAATGCCAAGAGCTGAGCAAAGAAAAGAGTCCCCTCATCCAGCTGGTCCTGGGGCTGAGTTCACTAACCTGTTCTACTAACACACTGAAGCCTCAGGACCCTCATCCAGCTGGTCCTGGGGCTGAGTTCACTAACCTGTTCTACTAACACACTGAAACCTCAGGACCCTCATCCAGCTGGTCCTGGGGCTGAGTTCACTAACCTGTTCTACTAACACACTGAAGCCTCAGGACCCTCATCCAGCTGGTCCTGAGTTCACTAACCTGTTCTACTAACACACTGAAACCTCAGGACCCTCATCCAGCTGGTCCTGAGTTTACTAACCTGTTCTACTAACACACTGAAGCCTCAGGACCCTCATCCAGCTGGTCCTGGGGCTGAGTTCACTAACCAGTTCTACTAACACACTGAAGCCTCAGGACCCTCATCCAGCTGGTCCTGGGGCTGAGTTCCCAAACCTGTTCTACTAACACACTGAAGCCTCAGGACCCTCATCCAGCTGGTCCTGAGTTCACTAACCTGTTCTACTAACACACTGAAGCCTCAGGACCAGAACATCCAATCAATCAGAATAAACCAAATTACAACACAATCAAAACTACATGACCTATTGGGAAACACAAGCACAATGCAGTGCTATCTGGCTCTAAATCAACAGTACACCGTGGCTAACTATTTAACCATGGTTACTGATCAAACCTTAGAAAAACCTTGACAAAGTACAGGCTCCGTGAGCACAGCCTTGCCATTGAGAAGGGTAGACACAGGAAAACCTGTCTCCCTGTAGAGGAAAGGCTGTGAAACCACTGCAGCACAGCAGAACCTGAGACGGAGCTGCATTTCCTGATAAAATGTATAAAAAAATAAAACAATTAGTGTCATTTCCCCAAATTTGAAACTCGTATTCAAGGTTTCAAAGACCTCTCTGATGAGTATAGACTGCCCGTCCTGTTGGGGGAGGACGCAGAGAGCTGTGGCTTGGCAGCGCACTACATTGCTGCCTGCCATAAGTTGAGGGACAGTGTCTGACAGACCAATAAACCTGCACATGTCCTCTATGTTATTGTTGAATGTATGGTTATTTTGACCCTTGGTTATTGATGTTACCGTTGTACTGTTGATAGTTTTGAATCTTATTATTTTAATATTGTAAATATCCAAAATAAGCTTTGGCAATGTGTGCATTGTTACGTCATGCCAATAACGCAAATTGAATTGAAAGGAGAGAACAGAGGAGAGAGTGCAGAGAGAACAAAGGAGAGAGAAGAGAGAGGAGAGAGTGCAGAGAGAGAGAGAGGAGAGAGTGCAGAGGGAGAGAGGAGAGAGAGGAGAGGAGAGAGTGCAGAGAGAGGAGAGAGTGCAGAGAGAGTGCAGAGAGAGGAGAGAGGAGAAGAGAGAGAGGAGAGAAGAGAGAGGAGAGATAGAGGAGAGGAGAGAAGAGAGATAGAGGAGAGAGTGCAGAGAGAGAGGAGAGCAGAGAGATAGAGGAGAGGAGAGAGAGGAGAGTGCAGAGAGATAGAGGAGAGAGAAGAGAGATAGAAAGTCCCACTGAAGCATCAGGATCAGCATCTCATTTCCTGTGTATATAACTTGACCTCCTGTCATAGCCAGCCCCCCCCCCCCCCCCACAGACACACGTTTAAAGGGGCAGGACAGAGAGAGTGCAAGGAAATAGAGGAAGAGGGAGAAAGAGAGGGACTGAGAGGCCCTCCAATTCCATGTGGAAGGTGCACAGCCAGTCACAGAAACAGCCACAGCGCCAAAACTAAATTCCAATCCTTCGCAGTGTGCCAAGTGAAATGTGAATGTAAAAAAAGAGAAAGACAAGGCTGTTGGAAAGGACAGTGGAATACGAGACAGTGATGGAATACCTGTGGTCCCTCCCATCCTCTACAAGTACAGGGGCCAGCAGGCAGGTTGGTATCCTTCACAGTAGTGAGTGTGTGCGTGCAAACAGGCTGTAGTCCTAGTAGTGAAAACAAAGACATCGTTATGGTGCGTTGGATTGAGTTCCAGCCACATCAACTTCCAAGAAAGGAAGGATTGAAAAAATGGCGCTGTGAGAAGAGGGATCTGTGCTTCTCTTGGATAATGAAGCCCAGATCAACAAGGACTAAGCAGCTTCTGTTTGTTTTCACCTCTCCAACATACTGTATCCATGTTGCTTATTCACTTGTTATCTCATCCTCCAGCTGTTTAGACATTCCAGGGAGAGAGAAAGAAGAGAGCTCTGGGGCTCGTTCATCTGAACCAGGGTGAATTAGCAGTGTCCTTAGAGACTGTCGTCGTGGCAACCACCTCCCTCCTCCCAAAATGATGTGATGAGGGTGAAGCTGGTGACGAAGTGTGTGTGTGTGTGTATTTTCTTAAACTACGGTGTTAGGAAGGTCTATGAAGGACTTAGATGTGTGTGTGTGTGTGTGTGTGTGTGTGAGAGAGAAAGAGTCATTGCCAGGGAAGGTAACTGCAGCTCTACTCTCAGAGAACATCACCCTGCTGTTATGTGGTAATGATACAAGCTGACATCATGGTGCCATCAACTAAATGGAACAGGGTGAGATGGTATTGCTGTGGATGTTAGGGACATATCAACTAAATGGAACAGGGTGAGATGGTATTGCTGTGGATGTTAGGGACATATCAACTATGAGAAATCCTTTGGTTGTATGTTCCTCTAGTCTGTTGATGTGAATATCTTCCACTTCCATATCACTTCTGCCCCCTGGTGGTGAGAACCGTCCAGTGGAAACAGTTTGGAACCAATTTCTTTTGTTAATTTAGTTTTATTAGAAGTTGTTTAATATAAAACACAAACATGTGAAGTGTTGGTTCCATGTTTCTTGAGCTGAAAAAAGATTCCAGACAAAGCTTATTTCTCTCAAATGTTGTGCACATCCCTGTTAAAGAGCATTTCTCTTTTGCCAAGATAATCTATCCACCTTACAGGTGTGGTATATCAAGAAGATTAAAAAGCATGATCATTACACAGGTGCACCTTGTGCTGGGGACAGTAAGGCTACAACCACGTCTTTCCAAGTCACATTAAAACACTACCACGTCTTTCAGAGGTCACTAAATACACTCTTTCCATGAAGTCACATTAAAACACTACCACATCTTTCCAAGAGAGGTCGCAAAAGACTAGATCTACCAACAACCACTGAACCTCTAAATATTTTTACAGAACCATCCATTTGATTTTTGTTCTACCTCAGGTAGGATCATCTCAGTGTGCGGGCCTTTTGCTACCAGCCTTTTGCTACCAGCCTTTTGCTACCAGCCTTTTGCTACCAGCCTTTTGCTACCAGCCTTTTGCTACCAGCCTTTTGCTACCAGCCTTTTGCTACCAGCCTAAAAGTAGTTTACAAACATCATCATGCAGTCTATCACAGTGCCATCCGTTTCGTCACCAAAGCCCCATATACTACCCACCATTGCGACCTGTACGCTCTCGTTGGTT
Organism: Salmo trutta; assembly: GCF_901001165.1. NCBI lineage: Eukaryota > Metazoa > Chordata > Actinopteri > Salmoniformes > Salmonidae > Salmo > Salmo trutta. Next base: position 1,616,004 of record NC_042961.1, on the reverse strand, counting down.
GGCCCTCGCTTCATACTCGTCGCCAAACCCACTGGCTCCAGGTCATCTACAAGTCTTTGCTAGGTAAAGCCCCGCCTTATCTCAGCTCACTGGTCACCATAGTAGCACGCGCTCCAGCAGGTATATCTCTCTGGTCACCCCCAAAGCCAATTCCTCTGGTCGTCTTTCCTTCCAGTTCTCTGCTGCCAATGACTGTAACAAACTGCAAAAATCTCTGAAGCTGGAGACTCATATCTCCCTCACTAGCTTTTAAGCACCAGCTGTCAGAGCAGCTCACAGATCACTGCACCTGTACATAGCCCATCTGTAAACAGCCCATCTATCTATCTATCTACCTCATCCCCATACTGTATTTATTTATTTATCTTGCTCCTTTACACCCCAGTATCTCTACTTGCACATTCATCTTCTGCACATCTACCATTCCAGTGTTTAATTGCTATATTGGAATTACTTCGCCACCATGGCCTATTTATTGTCTTAACTTACCTCATTTGCACTCACTGTATATAGACTTTTTGTTTTCTGTTGTTAATTCCTTTTGTAACTCTGTTGTTGTATGTGTCGAATTGCTACGCTTTATCTTGGCCAGGTCGCAGTTGCAAATGAGAACTTGTTCTCAACTGGCCTACCTGGTTAAATAAAGGTGAAATAAAACCTCAGCTGCTTCTTATCTTCACTGGTTGAATATAGAATTAAAATAACTAGAAGTAGCTGTGGTTTAAAAACATACAAACAGAACATCTGGGCTATTATAAGTTTGTACAAATCTTCTAAAAACAGGGATAGCATTTCTTGTATAATAAAACCATTATCCAAAACCATCTACAAAAACAGCTAAATATTCTTTATTGAAAAATAAATCTAGTCATAGCAGAAGAACCACACATGACATGTCTCTGAGAAATCACAGAAAAACAAATCAAATGAAACCAACTCAAATGGGGAACAAGAAACAGGCATGTACTGGTATATAATATATAGATATCTACAGTGCAGAATACGTCCAAATCAAGTCTTATAGTGTTGCAGAAAAATAAAATAATAAATAAAACATTTCAGGTAACTTTCCCCATATTTCCGGGTTCTCCAGGAATCCTGGTTGGAAGATGCTCGATTTTCTTCTTCTTCCCTCCAACCTGGATTTCTGGAGAATTTGGGAAAAAGTTACTGGAATTTTGCAACACTAAATCATACACAATTCCAACAGATACAGGAATGTTATGGTCAGGAGAGAGGACATAAACAATTATGTGATTAATGATTTTGTAATGTTTCATAACCAAGGGAAACAAGGGTTTGGACCATGGAAATAAACAACACTCTAGATATGTAGAACAAAAATATAAAACGCAACATGTAAAGTATTGGTCCCATGAGCTGAAATAAAAGATCCCAGAAATGTTCCATACGCACAAAAAGCTAATTTCTCTAATTTTGTACACTAATTTGTTTACATCCCTGTTAGTGAGCATTTCTCAGGTGTGGCATATCAAGAAGCTGATTAAACAAGAAGCTGATTAAACAGCATGATCATTACACATGTGCACCTTGTGCTGGGGACAATAAAAGGCCACTATAAAGTGTGCGGTTAATCACACAACACAATGCCACAGATGTCTCAAGTTATGAGGGAGCGTGCAATTGGCATGCTGACTGCAGGAATGTCCACCAGAGCTGTTGCCAGAGAATGTAATGTTAATATCGCTACCATAACGTCATTGTGTTTTCATGTTGCGTTTATATTTTTGTTGAGTTGTGTCACAATAGAGGAATATTTTACATTCAAACAGAAATTAGGAGAATGAATTAATGTTCGTCTTTCATCAAGGCCATTGGAGAAACAGGACAAGTGATCAAATAGAGAGGCGAGAGGAGAAACAGAAAGGTGGGGTAGAAAAAGAAGCGATATTAACAGGAAGTCACCAAGTGCCTGAATTTAAGCCTCAGTCAGATAAATAACAACGTGATATAGTGAAAGCCTCGTCTGTAATGCAGTAGCTGGAATCATACCGGCATAGCAGACTTTACAAATCAGGATTATAAATAACATACATTGTGTATACATTTACATATGTAAACATTCTCCACCCTACTCTGACCACCTGACAGGCCACGGCATATTTTGGTTTGATACAGCATGCGTGGACGACATCCTGTTACTGTTTTGGTTTGACTTGTGCTGAGAGCTACAGTAAGTCCCAATGAACGCCAGGGAAACAGGAACTCACAGGACATAAGCAGTGAGAGCTGCTTGCATATTTGTTTTTCCTAGGAGGTTTTTGCCGCAGTCACAAAGTAAATTGTCTATATTATAAAAAAATTCATCAAAACAAATGTTATTTTTGGTGTTAATTTAAGGTTAGGCATAAGGTTAGCAGTGTGGTTAAGGTTAGGCATAAGGTTAGCAGTGTGGTTAAGGTTAGGCATAAGGTTAGCAGTGTGGTTAAGGTTAGGCATAAGGTTAGCAGTGTGGTTAAGGTTAGGATTAAAATAACATTTTAGGAAAACGAATTGAAGAAATGGGCAGGGTTTACGACTTCACGGCTGGGGTAACTAGTATCTCGCCCCAAAATCTCATAGGAAAAACTCATTTGCGAGCTTCTTAGCTTACACTTCTGGGGCGTGTTCATTAGGGTACACCATTGATAATAGCTTTGAAAACTTTTGTAACGTAAACCTAAATTGTTTGTTATTGGACCAGTACAGTTCAGAGAACACTCAGCACCATTAGGCTGTACCAGGTCTGCAGCCCTGTTATATTTTCTACAAAATGCCTCTATACCCTCCCTCCCTCCCTCCCTTCCTTCCTTCCTTCCTTCCTTCCTTCCTTCCTTCCTTCCTTCCTCCCTCCCTCCCTCCCTCCCTCCCTCCCTCCCTCCCTCCCTTCCTTCATAATTGTTCTGATTTGACACGGTCTGTTGACAGATGTGATGAAAGAAAACAACCACATGACAGACCAGATAGAAATCAGGAAAGGACTGAAGGATGAATTCAACAGGATCTCTGTCTTCAGGGTAACTAGAGGAATACGGCCCTGTACACTGACCCAGGCAAACAGGGGAGTCATTTCATTGGTTCCTTTTCGCCAGCAGAATCATGATAAACCGGGGAAAGATTGGTTTTGCTGCAAGCGTTGTACATAAAACGGTTGAACAGATTCAGCATTTTCAATAAAACAGCACCAACTCTTTTATTATACACATCGGATAGTCTAACAGAGGTTGTTTTTGGAGACTGACTTCCGCCCTCTTTGAAGCAGAGGCCCTGCCCTCACTGTTTCCTGCCCACTTCCTGGTTACGTCAATAGAACCCCAGGGCCACATTCAGCAGCCAAAACGTTGCAAATAGAAACACCAGAAATAGAGACAACATGATTCCTTATTCTACAGGTCAGAGAGGCATGTTTGTTCTACATAGAAATATGCTATCTGAACGTTCCCAAACATTGCGTCTTGCTGAACGCGCACCCCCAGGGGGAATGGATCATTATCACTGTGGCAGATGAATTGTAAACAACAAGGCTGCGTTCAGCAGCGCACACTGTTGTGGAATGTTAAGATATATTTTTTGTAGAACTAACTCTGACCTGCAGGATAAGGAACCAAAACTCACTTCATGAGATTTATGTCTGCAACGCTCCACAACGTTTGGTTTGCATACTGAATGAGGCTCAGATGTGTATTTGCATGTTACAAATATTAAGACGGAGCCAATGACCTGTCTTCCCGGCACAACGCCCCTCTACGTACAGCCCGTCTTCCCGGCACAACGCCCTTCTACGTACAGCCCGTCTTCCCGGGACAACGCCCCTCTACGTACAGCCCATCTCCCCGGCACAACGCCCCTCTACGTACAGCATATTAATTCCTGACCTGGGCACAGTGTATATATTTATGTAACTTGTTCAACATCCATCTCTTTCAACAGTAAAATACACCAAAACAAAATGGACTATAATTGCCACCCAATAAGAAGTTGTGCAGACAGTTGATTAATACATTAGTTGATAAATAAACACCTTATAAAACATACAGTTCTTCAGGCTAGATCGTCCTAGATGCAGATCAAATGTTACTTACATCAACATTCCAATAATGGAAATTCTCAGACATAAATTGAAGGAAATCTTACACCCGTCTTCCTATAAACCTTTAAGGCAGCGGTGGAATAGAACATACTGGATTTGACCTTTGACATGGTTTTCTTTACCATCTGACAAGAACGGTAATTATTGTGGATAAATAAAACAGTATCTCTCTCTGATCTACTCAGAAACAGGCAGTAAACACAGTTGCAAAACAAAAGCTTAAAAACATGAATGACCCACTAGCCAATCGCCTTGCTCACGGTTCTAGCTTTATCTTTGTTATAGTTTGTGGGGGGAGGGGTGTTCGATATGAAAATGACAGTGGTCCTTGTGAAAATATGCTATAACCAGCCATTTCAGCTTGACAGGTTCTTTGTTAGTGAAGATGGCTGCTTATAAGGAGGACCTGAAGCAACGCTGAACAGGGTTGTTCCACAAACGTTTCTTTTGCATCCCTTTGATATTTAAGTAACAACTGTCCACCAACACTGTATTTTAACAGCCTTCTATATTAAATGAAGTGCCCTTTAATATAGACAACAAAACCTGACTTTTAATATGAAAAGACTTGCTACAGTGCCATAAAGTCAGTATTTTGGCATTTCCCTTTGACTTCTAGCAAGATTTTAACCCACTTAAAGCTGCAATCAGCAGTAGAAACAATACATTTAGTCCCCGCCCCTGTTTTGGTAAAAAGCTGAGGGACGGAGCTGAAGAAATGTAACCAGTCAACATCAGAAACAGGGCTATGGATGCAAGGACAGCTGAACACAGTGGTGGGACAGTTGAACTAAGCTCATGGAAGGTATTTATCAGTTCAATTCTTCAAGAATCAACAATGAATGTAGCAACTGCTGACCTTTAACCCCAAAAGTTTTCACCACCATTGTAAAGCCCTAGTCATGTTGTTGCTTTCACAAAGTCATTTCTAGAGATTAACTCATTTCATGTGATTAGTGATTTATTTTAAGGTAAACCCTGATTTTAAGGTCAACCCTGTTACGTGAACTGAACTCTGGCTTTAATATGGTGATCTGATTTTTTTCCTAAAGAAACATTGAATAGTCCAGTCAGTGTAAAAGCAGGTGAGCTGGTCCTGCTCTTTCTGTACATTCTCTGGTGTGGTGTAAAACTGAGCAGGTTGAGCATAACACGGTACATGTTGCCCAGAAATATAGATATTTTTTAAAGAAAGCTTGTATTCAATTGCCCCTCCCTGTTGCATACAACAAGCTTCCATTCCTCCTGTCACAAAGATATTTATGGCTGATTTAAGATGAACTCGTCAACCCCGTTTCTTTATTTGGCTCTTACTATAGTCACTGTTTTACAGCCACTGTTTTACAGCCTTTATAAAGCTCTTTGTGACGTCAGACACACGGTGTTAAAGTATTATCATGAAGGTCCATCCGTCAGATCTCTTCAGACTGGAAGAAGTTTGGTTTTTTAAGTTGAACATGTGCTCTTTTTTATTTATGTTCCCAAGTTACATTATCCAAGAGGGACGACCAAACATCTTTTTGGACATTTCTATCTAGCACGGCCCAGACCAGCTGAGCACTCATCCATTAGCCTGGTTCCAGATCAGTTTGTGCCAGTCTTGCCAACTCTTATGGTCATTTTCACACCAAACAACCAACAGATCTGGGATCAGGCTGCTCATTCACACAACCTCTAACCCCTGATAATACAGCATGGTACAGGCTCTGTGCCGTCAGACACAGTGGGGAATCATGAACGGTCCATCAGACTTTACCATCATAACACCATCATGACCATTTAGAAAGCTCAGAGACACGTTGGTCTGCCATTGTACCGCCATCACAATCACGCCATCTTGAAATGTTTATCCAAGATTCAACTCTGAAGATGGTAAACTAACACCAACAACCATGATAATAACATTAAAGCTGCCAATGTTCCACTGACCCTCCGAGAGTAATAATCCTACCCTCAAAACGGTGTCTGACCTGTAGAACATAACAACCCTACCAAGTGTCACAAAACAGTGACCTCTGACCTCTCACAGAGTTACTATAACAACCAACATAACAAAATGGCTGCCTGTCGTGGTGGCTGGTCCAGGCAGTTAGCGACAGTTTAAGTCACCCGTCTTCCCTGGTTACTGACAGCTCAAATCAAAGATGGCCACAGACACCTGTTGTCCCCGGTTTCTGATAGCTCAAGTCAAAATGGACACCGGCTGGGTAGTTACTGACAGGTCAAGTTGGGGTCATTGAGCCAGGCCCAGATCTGGATCATCTCCTGCGGTGTCCGGCTGTGCACCAGCATCAGACCCTTATAGGCACACGGGTTCCTCCTGTACTTCTCCTCAATGTCAAACGTCTTAAAGCCTTTATGTTTCTCTGGCCCAAGCGCCAGTTTCCTCAGACACATCCCTGTGTAAACGTCATCGATGGGGTAGAGCGGTACGTGCTGCGATGCCCCGTGCAGCCGCCTGGCCAGGTCCCCGGAGTACAGATACCCCCCTCCACCCGCGTATGGCGGGTACGTGCCAACGAACAAACTCTCTGGGATGAAGTACTTGACCTTTTTATTCCTGTTTGGCCCTGCGTTGGTGATCACATCCCCTACAAACAGGTCCCTTGCCCGGGGCCCCGACAGGCCCTTGAGGAAGGCCAGGATCCTCAACGTATTGACAAAGACGTCATCGTCCCCTTTAAAGATGAACTGAGCTCCAGGGCAGCGCGTGGTCATCCAGTCCAGGAAGAGCACCTCCTTGACGGTCAGGTTGAAGAACGAGTCCCGGTAGTCCCACTGGGGGTAGAGTTAAAACAATTTTTTTTACAAAAAAAACTAAATACAGATTTGAGTATTTTGTTCATTATTCCACTGTTTATCCAATCCCATTTTATATGTCAGCATACTTGAAGATAGTCTGAGTATCCCTGTGTCCCAGAGTGTCACTCACCAATACTGCAACATTTGACAAGACATACAGGTGAAGTGGGAAGTTTACATACACTTAGGTTGGAGTCATTAAAACTCGTTTTTCAACCACTCCACACATTTCTTGTTAACAAACTATAGTTTTGGCAAGTCGGTTAGGACATCTACTTTCTGCATGACACAAGTCATTTTTCCAACAATTGTTTACAGACACATTATTTCACTTATAATTCACTGTATCACAATTCCAGTGGGTCAGAAGTTACCATACACTAAGTTGACTGTGCCTTTAAACAGCTTGGAAAATTCCAGAAAGTGATGTCATGGCTTTAGAAGCTTCTGATAGGCTAATTGACATCATTTGAGTCAATTGGAAGTGTACCTGTGGATGTATTTCAAGGCCTACCGTCAAACTCAGTGCCTCTTTGCTTGACATCATGGGAAAATCAAAAGAAATCAGGCAAGACCTCAGAAAATAAATTGTAGACCTCCACAAGTCTGGTTCAGCCTTGGGAGCAATTTCCAAACACCTGAAGGTACCACATTCATCTGTACAAACAATAGTACGCAAGTGTAAACACCATGGGACCACTCAGCCGTCATACCGCTCAGGAAGGAGACACGTTCTGTCTCCTAGAGATGAACATACTTTGGTGAGAAAAGTGCAACTCAATCCCAGAACAGCAGCAAAGGACCTTGTGAAGATGCTGGAGAAAACAGCTACAAAAGTATCTATATCCACAGTAAAACGAGTCCTATATCGACATAACCTGAAAGGCCGCTCAGCAAGGAAGAAGCCACTGCTCCAAAACCGCCATAAAAAAGTCAGACTACGGTTTGCAACTGCACATGGGGACAAAGATCGTGCTTTTTGGAGAAATGTCCTCTGGTCTGATGAAACAAAAATAGAACTGTTTGTGGGTAAAACTGAAAAAGTGTGTGAGGAAGGAGGCCTACAAATGTGACTCAGTTATACCAGCTGTCAGGAGGAATGGGCCCAACTTATTGTGGGAAGCTTATGGAAGACTCCCCGAAGCATCTGACCCAAGTTAAACAATTTAAAGGCAATGCTACCAAATACTAATTGAGTGTATGTAAACTTCTGACCCACTGGGAATGTGATGAAAGAAATAAAAGCTGAAATAAATCGTTCTCTCTACTATTATTCTGACATTTCACATTCTTAAAATAAAGTGTTGATCCTAACTGACCTAAGACAGGGACTTTTTACTAGGATTAAATGTCAGGAATTGTGGAAAAACTGAGTTTAAATGTATTTGGCTAAGGTGTATGTAAACTTCTGACTTCCAACTGTATTACAGATGAAAGCCAACATTGTGGACCACTCAGTGAGTTCAAAAGACATACATTACCACACAAATCCGATATTATATTTAAAAACACCCCCCTTGTCGATTGATGAACCGGTGCGTCAATCTAACATAATAAAATAAATCCCCATCAAAATCTGCCAGTTTCAGATGGAGATCTGTTTTTCACAAAAAAAGGGGTTTCAAAATGTAAAAACAACAAATATCTAACATTTCCTGAGCTTTCTTATAGCTCCTTGATATCAGACAGACCCTTCAAAACCTTGTTCGTTATGATTAGTTTGACTGTCTTTTCAAATACAATATTTTATCAAATCATTTTTAAAATATATATTTTTTTATACCTAAAGGGGTCCTAAAATTAAAAAACAAATAGCTAAATGATCCATGGTATGACCATCTTAAAACAATTCTATATCAGCTTTTAAACCCCACCCCCTCCCAATGTTTTAGGCTGTTTTCACAAAGTCCTCTTTAAAGTAACCAATCCCAGTCCTCTTTAAAGTAACCAATCCCAGTCCTCTTTAAAGTAACCAATCCCAGTCCTCTTTAAAGTAACCAATCCCAGTCCTCTTTAAAGTAACCAATCATAATAAAGGCTGAAGAAAAGCTAAAGCCTCCGTTGTCTTACTACTCACACTGCCCTTGTATGAGGATGCCACTGGGAAAGAAATTCCACAAATTACATGTTAACAAGGCACACCTGTTAACTGAAACGCATTCCTGCCTCATGAAACTGCAAAGCTGTCGAGGCAAAGGGTGGCTACTTTGTTTAATACTTTTTTGGTTACTACATGATTCCATATGTGTTATTTCATAGTTTTGTTGTCTTCACTATTATTCTACAATGTAGAAAATAGTAAAAATAAAGAAAAACCCTGGAATGAGTAGATGCGTCCAGACTTTTGACTGGTACTGTATATTGACACCCGGAGGACGTTAACCTGTATATTATTGACACCCGGAGCACGTTAACCTGTATATTATTGACACCCGGAGGACGTTAACCTGTATATTATTGACACCTGTATATTCTTGACACCTGGAGGATGTTAACCTGTATATTATTGACACCCGGAGGACGTTAACCTGTATATTATTGACACCCGGAGCACGTTAACCTGTATATTATTGACACCCGGAGCACGTTAACCTGTATATTATTGACACCCGGAGCACGTTAACCTGTATATTATTGACACCCGGAGCACGTTAACCTGTATATTATTGACACCCGGAGCACGTTAACCTGTATATTATTGACACCCGGAGCACGTTAACCTGTATATTATTGACACCTGTATATTATTGACACCTGTATATTGTTGACACCCGGAGGACGTTAACCTGTATATTATTGACACCCGGAGGACGTTAACCTGTATATTATTGACACCCGGAGCACGTTAACCTGTATATTATTGACACCCGGAGCACGTTAACCTGTATATTATTGATACCCGGAGGACGTTAACCTGTATATTATTGATACCCGGAGCACGTTAACCTGTATATTATTGATACCCGGAGGACGTTAACCTGTATATTATTGATACCCGGAGGACGTTAACCTGTATATTGTTGACACCCGGAGGACGTTAACCTGTATATTATTGACACCCGGAGGACGATAACCTGTATATTATTGACACCCGGAGCACGTTAACCTGTATATTATTGACACCCGGAGGACGTTAACCTGTATATTATTGACACCCGGAGCACGTTAACCTGTATATTATTGACACCCGGAGCACGTTAACCTGTATATTATTGACACCCGGAGCACGTTAACCTGTATATTATTGACACCCGGAGCACGTTAACCTGTATATTATTGACACCCGGAGCACGTTAACCTGTATATTATTGACACCCGGAGCACGTTAACCTGTATATTATTGATACCTGGAGCACGTTAACCTGTATATTGTTGACACCTGTATATTATTGATACCCGGAGCACGTTAACCTGTATATTATTGATACCCGGAGGACGTTAACCTGTATATTATTGACACCCGGAGGACGTTAACCTGTATATTATTGACACCCGGAGGACGTTAACCTGTATATTATTGACACCTGTATATTATTGACACCTGTGTATTATTGACACCCGGAGCACGTTAACCTGTATATTATTGATACCCGGAGGACGATAACCTGTATATTATTGACACCTGTATATTATTGACACCTGTATATTATTGACACCCGGAGCACGTTAACCTGTATATTATTGATACCCGGAGGACGTTAACCTGTATATTATTGACACCCGGAGGATGTTAACCTGTATATTATTGATACCCGGAGGACGTTAACCTGTATATTATTGACACCCGGAGGACGTTAACCTGTATATTATTGACACCCGGAGGACGTTAACCTGTATATTATTGACACCTGTATATTATTGACACCCGGAGGACGTTAACCTGTATATTATTGACACCCGGAGGACGTTAACCTGTATATTATTGACACCCGGAGGACGATAACCTGTATATTATTGACACCTGTATATTATTGACACCTGTATATTATTGACACCTGTATATTATTGACACCTGTATATTATTGACACCCGGAGCACGTTAACCTGTATATTATTGATACCCGGAGGACGATAACCTGTATATTATTGACACCTGTATATTATTGACACCTGTATATTATTGACACCCGGAGGACGTTAACCTGTATATTATTGATACCCGGAGGACGTTTACCTGTATATTATTGACACCCGGAGGACGTTAACCTGTATATTATTGACACCCGGAGGACGTTAACCTGTATATTATTGATACCCGGAGGACGTTAACCTGTATATTATTGACACCTGTATATTATTGACACCTGTATATTATTGACACCCGGAGGATGTTAACCTGTATATTATTGACACCTGTATATTATTGACACCTGTATATTATTGACACCTGTATATTATTGACACCCGGAGCACGTTAACCTGTATATTATTGATACCCGGAGGACGATAACCTGTATATTATTGACACCTGTATATTATTGACACCCGGAGCACGTTAACCTGTATATTATTGATACCCGGAGGACGTTAACCTGTATATTATTGACACCCGGAGGACGTTTACCTGTATATTATTGACACCCGGAGGACGTTTACCTGTATATTATTGACACCCGGAGGACGTTTACCTGTATATTATTGACACCCGGAGGACGTTTACCTGTATATTATTGACACCCGGAGGACGTTTACCTGTATATTATTGACACCCGGAGGACGTTAACCTGTATATTATTGATACCCGGAGGACGTTAACCTGTATATTATTGACACCCGGAGGACGTTAACCTGTATATTATTGACACCCGGAGGACGTTAACCTGTATATTATTGATACCCGGAGGACGTTAACCTGTATATTATTGACACCTGTATATTATTGACACCCGGAGGACGTTAACCTGTATATTATTGATACCCGGAGGACGTTAACCTGTATATTATTGATACCCGGAGGACGTTAACCTGTATATTATTGATACCCGGAGGACGTTAACCTGTATATTATTGATACCCGGAGGACGTTAACCTGTATATTATTGATACCCGGAGGACGTTAACCTGTATATTATTGATACCTGTAGGATGTTAACCTGTATATTATTGATACCTGGAGGATGTCGCGGTGGTGAGCGTTCTCATAGCGCAGCATCTCTGACAGATCTGGGTGGTGGTCCACGGCCGTGGTGTTGCCGAGCAGGAACACCGTGACAACCGTCCGGTTGGCGAGGACGCCGGCTCGACCCCACGACTGGCGGATGGCCTGGCGGCGGTCAAAGTGCGGAGCAAGGGATTTGACAGCCAGTAGGAGGAAGGGCGGCTCCCCTGTCCGGGTCTTTTGGCAGACGTGAGGCTGGTCAACCACTAGAGAGTACGACCGACAGCGCATGTAGAGCAGGAAGTCTTTAAAACGGGGAGGTAGGGAATTGTAGTCTTTCACGTGAGTGGTGACTCTGTAGTCCGGTTGGCAGGGGTCAGGGTTCAGCCCCGTGTCGTTGAGCCAATCAGGGACAGGTCTGACATCATCATCATCGCTAGTGTTGTTACTATTGGAGGCGGCGAGGATGGGGTTGTGTTGGAGGTCCAGTCTCTGTTGCTGGCGGTTCCAGTAGGCCTGACTAGGAGCCAGTTTGGACCAGAAGCGCTTGGAGGGGACAAGGACCTTGAATGGAGGAAGGAAGGACGAAATTAATAAATAAATTGTGTCCTAAACCGAGAACAACAATACATACATAAAAAATTATTAAAAAAGACAATTGAACACAGATGATACGACACAATTCAACAATTAAAGCCCTGTGCAGTCTTTTTAAATCATAAGTACGTTTAATAAATCACTGTTTATTTCATGAAAGTAACTCCAAATATATGTTTAATTATTTATTTCCCCCGACCCTCCTTTTGCTATGGAACTGCTGAGTCTGATCGAGTGGGCGTGTTGACTCCAGAGATCCTACCCTGCTGACCCCTTCAAAGAAAGAGGATACATATGCAAATAAGAGATGACTGGTCATAGGTCAGAATAATCAGATCAGATTGTGATGTCATGCTGAGGACCAAAAACTCCATCCCACCTAAACATGCAAAATAAATCCAAGCATTAATTAATGTTTTAAAAGCTCTTACACAAAGGGCATTATCATAATTTTCACAATTTCAGTGTGATTTCATCCTCCAAGTGAAACATGGTTATATTGTGGAAATATTACTAAAACACAGACAAGTCAACAGGCCCCGTCGTATTCACAAAGTGTAGAATCAGTTAAGTCTTTTAGATTAGTGGTTTTCAGACCTCACCTCAGGGACTCCCAGCCATTCCAACACAGGAGGTTGGTGGCACCTTAATTGGGGAGGACAGGCTCGTGGTAATGGCTGGAGCGGAATCAGTGGAATGGTTTTAAATACATGGTTTCCAGGTGTTTGATGCCGTTCCATTTGCTCCATCCCAGCCATTATTATGAGCTGTCCTCCCCTCATCAGCCTCCACTGCATTCCATGTATGCGTGTGTCTAGATATGACACTTACATGCGATTTCTGCTATCAGAATACAAGGATCACATTGAAAATACGGGTGTAAACGCACAACTGGCTTTGTGGTCTGACTGTGTTCCGATCTAGCCACTTCAGGAGGTTTTGGACGTTGTTACGTACGCCTGTTGGAGGGAACGCAACACCCTGCTACATCTCAACTCCCGGTGGATTGAAACAGTATGGTGATCGTAGGTGCAGGGAAGGACGACAGAGGCAGAGAAAATACTGTTTAACAGGGAATTTATTCTTCCTTCACACAGTAAGGTGGGGAAAAGGGTCTGGATGGAACCAAAGCAAAGAAAGTTAAAGCTAGAGTCCCCTCTCCTACCTGACCTGCCTTCCCACTTCTCACCTAACCTTAAGCACCACCTGGCGCGCTAACCAACATACAGGTGGTGGTTCACCCAGGTCTTACCTAACCTTAAGCACCACCTGGCGCGCTAACCAAAATACAGGTGGTGGTTCACCCAGGTCTTACCTAACCTTAAGCACCACCTGGCGTGCTAACCAACATACAGGTGGTGGTTCATCCAGGTCTTACCTAACCTTTAGCACCACCTGGCGCACTAACCAACATACAGGTGGTTCACCCAGGTCTCACCTAACCTTAAGCACCACCTGGCGCGCTAACCAAAATACAGGTGGTGGTTCACCCACTTCTTACCTAACCTTTAGCACCACCTGGCGCACTAACCAACATACAGGTGGTGGTTCACCCAGGTCTTACCTAGTGTGCATAGACAGATTCAATACTACGGGTCACGTATGCCCGCAGGCCTCTTGCCTAAACGTTCCCAAGGTGCGTCCCCCCCGAACAAATGAAACAGAAAAATTACTAATACTTTAAGTGAACAATTTCAAAAACCAAAAACACTAAGTCCTATTGGCATACACATACCCCAGAAGGAGCGGCTACAAAATAATATCCACAAAACTTTTACTGACCGCCACAATCAACACAGGACATAAAAAGAAGCTATTTTCCCCTGATGAAGGAACACTGGTTTATCAAGCTGGAGAAGGAGTTAGTAATGGCAGAGACAACTGTATCCCCTGACGAGAGGGAGGGGTCAGAGCTCAATCCGCCATGGGGCTGACCAATCAGCTGCTTAGAATCCAGGAAGCCATTTCCTGAAATGAACATACAAACCTACAACAACACAGAAACTGGGGAACGTAACAGACGTGAATCAGGCTACCGAAAAGCGCGTACAGTGGACACTGTTGGTAGAATGCATAGTGGAAATGGAATATAGAGCAGGAAAAGGGGATTGGGACACACTGTAAACCCAGTAGACACATTTACATGTGTCCAGAATTCTGATCAGAATACTAAAGCTGCATGAACTGTCAAGTCTAGACGCCTCCAATCAACAGTTAATCATCAAGCCCTTGATTAGTGTGAATCAGGGGAGCTAGTTCAGTCATACAAAAACATAGTGGAACTTCTGGGGGTCCCCGAGGAGAGGTTTGAGAAGCACTGTTCTACATCACCATGAATATTGTTGTGTCCGCTCTCATCCTGTCACCCCCCCACCTGTTGTCCTCCCCCTCCTCACCTAGTGGCGTCCCTTGTCCTGTCCCCTCCTCACCTAGTGGCGTCCCTTGTCCTGTCCCCTCCTCACCTAGTGGCGTCCCTTGTCCTGTCCCCTCCTCACCTAGTGGCGTCCCTTGTCCTGTCCCCTCCTCACCTAGTGGCGTCCCTTGTCCTGTCCCCTCCTCACCTAGTGGCGTCCCCTCCTCCCCTTGTCCTGTCCCCTCTCACCTTGTTGTGTCCCTTGTCCTGTCCCCTCCTCACCTAGTGGCGTCCCTTGTCCTGTCCCCTCCTCACCTAGTGGCGTCCCTTGTCCTGTCCCCTCCTCACCTAGTGGTGTCCCTTGTCCTGTCCCCTCCTCACCTAGTGGTGCCCCCTCCTCCCCTTGTCCTGTCCCCTCTCACCTTGTTGTGTCCCTTGTCCTGTCCCCTCTCACCTTGTTGTGTCCCTTGTCCTGTCCTCCTCTGTGGAACACTAGGATGAAGATGAAGAGATTGACCGTCATCAATGTCACCAGAAATTTCAGCTTCCTCCTCAGGCCCGCCATGACCTCTAGCTACGACCTCTGATCTCTAGCCACCTAGAGGGAAGGAGAGGGGAGAGATAGATGAGGGAGAGCGAGATATGAGGGACACATTAAAGTTTGTTTATTTGTCATATACACAATGCAACAAAATGCTTAACACACACGAATTAGTGGTGAACTCTTCATTAAAACATGTAATAGGATGGAAATCTCCCCTCAGTTAATATGACCAGTTAGTGTAAAAACACATGACTACAAACAGCCCACATTTCCTTCTACTTTAAGGCCTCACTTCAAGAGAACACAGGTTTCTAAGAATCAACGCTCCAGAATAATGTCTAACCATTTCCACAGACTGCATGAGCAACTTGAGCTGAATGGTAATCAGACTGCAAATCTACAATTTATTCAAATCTACTATTTATTTATTCAAATCTACAATTTATTCAAACTCTGCTTGACTCTAAGATGGAGACTTCTGGGACAGTGAACATTTGAAATATTTATTTTGAAATGGCCAGAAAGTCTTTCAAGACAGTTGGAAAGTTTATTTAGGGAAATTCAATGTTTCTAGGCAGTGATCATGAATCACTGATCATGTGCTTTATATTCCAGAGAGCCCTCATGATCCTAATCTGTGGTCCTGGTCTGACTGATGACAACTGCACAACCTAGGAGAGATACTGGTTTGGCTTCCAAACCTGCAAGAGCACAGCTGATACAGCCAACCAAGGTGGAATCATAACCACAAGGATGTGGGGGCACACACATACCCCCCCCCCCCTCCCCCTAAACACCCCCCTCCCTCCCTAAACCTCCCCCTCTCCCCTAAACACCCCCTCACTAATCTGGACCTCATCTCAGAGTGACTCAACAGGTTGAATAAGAGAGGATGGGATCCTGGAGATTTTGGCTTTTCAAAACAGAGTTAAACCCTTATAGACCCACTCCTTTTTCACTGGTTACTACATTTACTAGTTATTACCTCTACTGACACCATCACTGGTTACTACATTTACTAGTTATTACCTCTACTGACACCATCACCGGTTAATACATTTACTAGTTATTATCTCTACTGACACCATCACCGGGTTACTACATTTACCTCTACTGACACCATCACCGGGTTAATACATTTACTAGTTATTACCTCTACTGACACCATCACTGGTTACTACATTTACTAGTTATTATCTCTACTGACACCATCACTGGTTACTACATTTACTAGTTATTATCTCTACTGACACCATCACTGGTTACTACATTTACTAGTTATTATCTCTACTGACACCATCACTGGTTACTACATTTACTAGTTATTATCTCTACTGACACCATCACCGGGTTACTACATTTACTAGTTATTACCTCTACTGACACCATCACCGGGTTACTACATTTACTAGTTATTATCTCTACTGACACCATCACCGGGTTACTACATTTACTAGTTATTACCTCTACTGACACCATCACCGGTTAATACATTTACTAGTTATTACCTCTACTGACACCATCACCGGTTAATACATTTACTAGTTATTATCTCTACTGACACCATCACCGGGTTACTACATTTACCTCTACTGACACCATCCCCGGGTTAATACATTTACTAGTTATTACCTCTACTGACACCATCACTGGTTACTACATTTACTAGTTATTATCTCTACTGACACCATCACTGGTTACTACATTTACTAGTTATTATCTCTACTGACACCATCACTGGTTACTACATTTACTAGTTATTATCTCTACTGACACCATCACCGGTTACTACATTTACTAGTTATTACCTCTACTGACACCATCACCGGGTTACTACATTTACCTCTACTGACACCGTCACCGGGTTACTACATTTACTAGTTATTACCTCTACTGACACCATCACCGGTTAATACATTTACTAGTTATTATCTCTACTGACACCATCACCAGGTTACTACATTTACTAGTTATTATCTCTACTGACACCATCACCAGGTTACTACATTTACTAGTTATTATCTCTACTGACACCATCACCGGGTTACTACATTTACTAGTTATTACCTCTACTGACACCATCACCGGTTACTACATTTACTAGTTATTACCTCTACTGACACCATCACCGGTTACTACATTTACTAGTTATTACCTCTACTGACACCATCACTGGTTACTACATTTACCTCTACTGACACCATCACCGGGTTACTACATTTACTAGTTATTATCTCTACTGACACCATCACCGGGTTACTACATTTACTAGTTATTATCTCTACTGACACCATCACTGGTTACTACATTTACTAGTTATTATCTCTACTGACACCATCACCGGGTTACTACATTTACTAGTTATTACCTCTACTGACACCATCACCGGGTTACTACATTTATTAGTTATTATCTCTACTGACACCATCACCGGGTTACTACATTTACTAGTTATTATCTCTACTGACACCATCACCGGTTACTACATTTACTAGTTATTATCTCTACTGACACCATCACTGGTTACTACATTTACTAGTTATTATCTCTACTGACACCATCACCGGGTTACTACATTTACTAGTTATTATCAGCACTGACACCATCACCGGTTACTACATTTACTAGTTATTATCTCTACTGACACCATCACCGGGTTACTACATTTACTAGTTATTATCTCTACTGACACCATCACCGGGTTACTACATTTACTAGTTATTACCTCTACTGACACCATCACCGGGTTACTACATTTACTAGTTATTACCTCCACTGACACCATCACTGGGTTACTACATCTACTAGTTATTACCTCTACTGACACCATCACCGGGTTACTACATTTACTAGTTATTATCTCTACTGACACCATCACTGGGTTACTACATTTACTAGTTATTATCAGCACTGACACCATCACCGGTTACTACATTTACTAGTTATCTGCACTGACACCAGTGAAATGCAAAAGTGGGTGAATCATTTGCATTTATGAAGCTAAATGTTTGCTTTGATTTTGTTGAAAAGAACATAGTGTTGTATTGAACTGCTGCTAAGACCTGGTCGGCATCACACAAAAAAAGACAGGATTCCTGTTCTGACTAAATCAAATATTTACCTTCTTCTCTTGCTATTGGAGTTGGAATGAGCAGAACAACCCACATGAGCAAGGCTGAAAGCAGGCTCTCTCCCTCCCCCTCTAACCCTTCTCAGAGGCCTTCTCTCATTGAAACACAATGACCTCTTATCCACCATAATCCTCCCCCTTCTCTTCTTTACCTCTCTATTTCTGATTTCTTCCTCATCTCTCCCTCATTCTACCCTTTCACTGTCTTGTGTTTCAGTTCTGCTGCCTCCTAGCAACAATGCTGCACCAGTGCCTTCAGGTCCCCCTGTGTCCTCTCATCCTCCCTCTCATCCTCCCTCTCATCCTCCCTCTCTCAGCCATCCTCCCCCTCATCCTCCCTCTCTCAGCCATCCTCCCCTCACACCTATAGTACACAAGCAATCTTTATTGCATTGACTGCCTACTGTTCTTTCACCTGTGTAGGTGGAGTGTATTTCAGGCAGTATGTGTGTGAGTGACCATAACAGCTGGTTTTACCTGTGCGGCGGGTGGAGTCTCTCTCTCTCTGTGTGTGTAACAGGAGTAGGTCTTACCTGTGCGGCGGGTGGAGTGTGTCAGCCTTCACTGTCCTCTCAGTCTGGCCTCACAGCTCTTAACCCATACTGAGTCCCACCCCCTGGGGAACAGCAGCCAATGGGACATAGAGGGGGGAGGGGTGTGGCAGCAACCTGTAGGAAAGAAAGACCAGCTGGGTGTCAACACCTCACGATAGAGACGACCAGGAACAGAAAGACCAGCTGGGTGTCAACACCTCACGATAGACGACCAGGAAACAGTAGGAGAGACACCGTGTTCACAACTAAGCTGTTCTCAAAACACACACAGAACGAGATGGAGGCAAATATTATTCCCACCCAAGGCCTCAGACGAGTCTTGCCTTGTGGATTTGTTGCATCATTTCTTTCATTCTACCCCTGCTGAGGGCTTCTGTTATTGACAATCAGACATTCTGTGGACTCATTTCAGTGCCACCTAGACATGTTGCATGATGGTCCTGTTCTCATGCTCTACAGCGGGGTACAGAGAACTGTGATAATCATTAACTTATTGGCTTTCTGAGCAAACAAGAAGGGTCAGTAAGAAGAAAAAGCAGGCAGCAGCTCACACACTGTGGGACATGTGAAAAGTGACCCCAGGACAGTCCCGTGATCCTGTTACCCATGTTAATCCCTACTAGGCTTGGGAGGTATCCAGACTGTCATACCGACCTTGTGCCGTAATGGGATATCTGGTAATACCGGCACTGAACACTAGGGGGTGCTACTGTAATCCAAAGGTTAGCAATGCTAACAAGTGATGTAAAATCCTATAGAGAATGCTAACTAAATGGTAATGAGCGCAATGATTAGCAGGACAGACATCCCAGCTCAAAGTCATACAAGGAACTCAAAAATGCTACTCACAGATTGCTGCACACACACAAAACAACTAGACAGGAAGGCTCTTGATCCAGGAGGGGATAATCTGCTGTTACCAAGCGAAACTTGATTTTGGAAGAAGCTAACCACTTAGCTAGATAGCTAACTAGCTACTAAATTAGCAATCCAAAATGCACAACTGCAGAGCATTTAGCACATTTTAGACAGTTATCAACTAATCTAGCTGGCAAACATTAACATTAACCATTAACGTAATGTAACTACATCACAACAGTGAGTGTCTCAAGGCTTCGGTCTCTCGTTGTCTGCTTGTAAACAAACACCACATGACGGGGGATTGGCGCTAAGCTTCATAATGAAAAATAGTGATCTGTGAAATGAAGGACACAATCTTCTTTATCTCCTAAAGCATTTCACAAGCTGACTTCAGGTATTTACTTAAAAAGCACTCACAATTATAAAAATAATACTTTAAAATAAATACTTAACATTATTGACGGTATTGGACAAATCTTTCCTTTGGCCATTTCCAAATACCCCAGTATACCGCCCAGGCCTAAAGCCTACTATGCTTGTGTATATGTATAACCCTACTGTACGTGTGCATAACCCTACTATACGTGTGCATAACCCTACTATACGTGTGCATAACCCTACTATACGTGTGCATAACCCTACTATACGTGTGCATAACCCTACTATACGTGTGCATAACCCTACTATACGTGTGCATAACCCTACTATACGTGTGCATAACCCTACTATACATGTGTATATGTATGGTATGAAGAGATGAGCGAGGTCCATAAATGACGAAGGGTGACAGAGTGACGTGGGCCGAGGTCTAGGTTTGTGTCAGCACACCAAAATGTGTAGAGTGGACAACACTATTCACACTGTCAGACTGATGGCAGTGAGTCAGACACTCTCACCCCCCTGAGATGTTTTGTGAATTTAGGCAAAGACCTATTTCCATTCTAGTCCCCACCTAGTTGTCCCCCCTCCCATGCCCCCATCATGTCCCCATCATGTCCATTGATTGTTAGCTAGCGGTGGCTGAAGTTAGCTGAAGTTGGTAATGACTGTTTAAAGAGAACTGAACCATGGATGACAGTTTCTCCTGGTTCATCTACTACCTTCAGGATGAGGAACCATCTAACGTCAAGTTGTAAAATAGTCAACTAGGCCTTTCAGGAGACCCGAGAGACATTACTGTAACGGAAACTTGAGCATTTCTTCCGTCTCGACCACTACCTCCGGAGGTTATGGGTGAGCCTTCCTCCAGTCACTCCCCTCAGAGCAGGGCAGCGGAAACAGAACGGTCTCATTGAGCACAACACTCCTACAGTAAAAATCTTAATAGCAGAGTAAATGTTTTTGAAACAGCTGAAAATGTATAGATATGAGAGTTGTTTTATTGAGATTTTAACTGAAATTGCAGTAACAGCCTGCTCCATTCTGACATTTTTGCAGTAGCTTAAAAAACCAAAAAGAGTCACCGGTGTTTTGTCTGGCTGCAGTGAGCCATGTAAAACAGCTGTCAACTCACACCGAATTACCCACGCTTTCAGTCAGAGCTTACTTTACCATATGTAATGACTTGCATGATGATACAAATGAAGCCTGGTTTGTTCTAATGTTGTAAGGTAGGCCTACTGTACTTTATATTTGTATTTCTTTCCCTCTCTCGGAGGACCTGAGCCCTAGGACCATGCCTCAGGACTACCTGACATGACGACCCCTTGCTGTACCCAGTCCACCTGGCCGTGCTGCTGCTCCAGTTTCAACTGTTCTGCCTGCGGCTATGGAACCCTGACCTGTTCACTGGACGTGCTACCTGTCCCAGATCTGCTGTTTTCAACTCTCTAGAGACAGCAGGAGCGGTAGAGATACTCTCAATGATCGGCTATGAAAAGCCAACTGACATTTACTCCTGAGGTGCTGACTTGTTACACCCTCGACAACTGTGAATATTATTATTTGACCATGCTGGTCATTTATGAACATCTTGGCCATGTGCTGTTATAATCTCCACCCGGCACAGCCAGAAGAGGACTGGCCACCCCTCATAGCCTGGTTCCTCTCTAGGTTTCTTCCTAGGTTTTGGCCTTTCTAGGGAGTTTTTCCTAGCCACCTTGCTTCTACACCTGCATTGCTTGCTGTTTGGGGTTATAGGCTGGGTTTCTGTACAGCACTTTGAGATATCAGCTGATGTAAGAAGGGCTTTATAAATACATTTGATGATTTGATATGAGAGGGGGAGTTAATCATTCATTTTTGATCGGCTAACGTTACTTGATGAAGACGTTGTTCGCTGTAGTAACTGTGCTCTCGTCTTGAAAAAGTAATGTGTGTAACGTTAGCAACAGGAATATAAAACCTTTAATTGTTTGCACATGCTTGTGAATTGTTGCGTTATTCAAGAGTGTTATATGGTTGAGATGAAAAGTTGTTTGCATAGCGGAATAGTTTGTTGTTAGCATGCTTAGCTACTGGCTAGTTACCTACGTTACTGGGATATTTACATTACATTTTAAACTACAGTGCAAGAATGTCCGTTTCCAAGCTCCCAAACTCTCTCTCGGCAGGCACATGACAGTCCGTTGCTAATGTAAATTGAAATGTTGATGTAAATATTATGTACATTTGAATCTCATCACGGTGCCTCTGCTAGAACTCTGTTCAATTTGAATAAGCCCTAAATCAGTCTGAAGACTGGAGTCGCAGCCATAGACCTCATTAAACAATTATACAAGATAACAGCAGGAAGGAAGTCTAACTCAAACACACACCCTCATTACCTCTGACCATAATACTGCTCGGACTGTTGACTGATGAAGAATAAAAATAAAATGGAGTAGTTTGAAATGCCAAATATCATTTTTCATAGTGTGCAATGCAAGTGGAGTCTAAGCAGAATGATGTCATGCTGAATGAAGCTTGTTAGGAGACTTGTCCAGCCAGACAACTGGAGAATCTCAATTCGATACTCCTCGCATCCTCTCTACTCCTCAAAACCCCCATTGGATGAGAAAGCCAGATGTCTCTCCCCTCTGACCTTCTCCTCCAATGGGTTTTGAGAAGGAAGCCAGGAGAGAGACTATGAGAGGACGGAAGGAGTATGCAATTGAGATTCTCCCATTGTGCATCAGTCTAAAGTGGCTTCATCTCTTCTCCATCTGGACTTACAGGAAATAATGTGACGGTCTAAGCAATATGGTGGACGTATCCTGGAAGTTAATCACGTGACGGTCTAAGCAATATGGTGGACGTATCCTGGAAGTTAATCACGTGACGGTCTAAGCAATATGGTGGACGTATCCTGGAAGTTAATCACGTGACGGTCTAAGCAATATGGTGGACGTATCCTGGAAGTTAATCACGTGACGGTCTAAGCAATATGGTGGACGTATCCTGGAAGTTAACCAAAGGCAGGTGACAAATGTATGTCCACTATAAGCCTATAGAAACACATTGGGCTTTTTTAGGACAGATTTTGGCGAGAGTGAAACTTCTCGGGTCGCCTCGTCCTCTCTGAGCTGGGAAAAACTGCCGCAATGGATTATGGTCATTGTCTTGAATTAAAAAGTTTCTACACTGAACTAGGGTGAATATTTGCTTAATGAAAACAACTCCCTTCAGCCCAGCTTCCCACATCGTTCTTGATTTCTCTGGTGAATGAAATCAAGCGCTGGGCTCAACACAAACAACTAAATGGAATTCAAGTAACTGAACCGATGTCAGTCAATGAGTTGTTTAATAACCCCTCCCCGCCAAAAGAGAGGTTGGTTAATCCCTCAGCACTACAAGACTAACTGACCAATAAACAACAGAAACATGTTAGCTGACATGACTAACTGACCAATAAACAACAGAAACGTGTCAGCTGACATGACTAACTGACCAATAAACAACAGAAACGTGTTAGCTGACATGACTAACTGACCAATAAACAACAGAAACGTGTCAGCTGACATGACTAACTGACCAATAAACAACAGAAACGTGTCAGCTGACATGACTAACTGACCAATAAACAACAGAAACGTGTCAGCTGACATGACTAACTGACATAAGAGAAAAGCTGCTGATGAACAAACATTTCTAAATGGCACTTGGTGTATTCTACTATTCTAACTGAGTTCCAAGGGTCGGGGGCCCCGTTTCTGGAAATTGATCCGTGGGCCTATAAAAGTTGCCCTCCCTGATTTAGAGGCTTTAAAATAAAATACACACACTTAAATCAAGTGTTTTATGTTTTCAGAACTAAAAAAAAAAAAAAAGGTGATCTGTCAACAAATGTCCTCATCCTAGACGATCTGTTTTGTAGATCCAGCTGTGTGTCAACATTCCTAAATGATTAGAAAAGATAAGCACCAGGTCATTTCCTGATTTGTGGCGCTCATCTTATCCCTCATTGGGTGTTGAGGCATATAGCACCATGATGAATCGTCTTTACCTTCTTGCCCTTTGTGCTGTTGTCTGGGCCCAATGATGTTCGTACCCTGTTTTGTGCTGCTACCATGTTGTGTTGCTGCTGCCATGATGCTGTGTTGTCATGTGTTGTCACCAATGCTGTGTTGTCGCCAATGCTGTGTTGTCACCAATGCTATGTTGTCACCAATGCTGTGTTGTCATGTGTTGTGGCCAATGCTGTGTTGTGGCCAATGCTGTGTTGTGTCGTCGTGATGTGTATTTTGTCCTATATTTTTAGCAGGCCTTTTGCCTTTTAGCAGGCCGTCATTGTAAATAAGCATTTGTTCTTAACTGACTTGGCGAGTTATAAAGGTTAAATAGTAAATAAACACTAGTGTTGAGGTCAGAAAACATTGGACAAAACGTTGATATAAACTGTGTTAACGGGGACATTACACAGAAACTCAAAAGATGAATACAAGATGATGCTGAAACATTGGTGATTTACCCAACAAATGACTGGCAGCTTATACAGTAGACCCTCTGTTGGGGTCTATTTTAACAGTCTACAGTGGACCCTCTGTTGGGGTCTATTTTAACAGTCTACAGTAGACCCTCTGTTGGGGTCTATGTTAACAGTCTACAGTGGACCCTCTGTCGGGGTCTATTTTAACAGTCTACAGTGGACCCTCTGTTGGGGTCTATGTTAACAGTCTACAGTGGACCCTCTGTCGGGGTCTATTTTAACAGTCTACAGTGGACTCTGTCAGTCAGCACCTCTAACTGTTTGGGGTCACAAAAGACATATTGGTTTACAGAAATCCATACTTAGGTGTTGTTTACCTCATCACTGTCTCCAGCTCTGTTGCATTTACAGAACAAACCCAATGTAAGTAAATATCCATGATAATGGCATATTTCACATTTCAGGGTCAAATCATCTTAAAGTAACTTTACTGAGCTAGAAAATCAATTTAACCCTTTGGGATGATTCCGACATGGAATGTAATACTTACAGTAGCAGTCAAACGTTTGGACACCTACTCATTCCTGGGTTTTTCTTCATTTTTACACTGTAAAATAGTGAAGACATCAAAGCTATTAAATAACATATGGAATCATGTAACCAAAAAGGTGTTATGAAATATATTTTGATTTGTTTATTTGAGATTCTTCAAAAAGTAGCCACACTCTTGGCATTCTCTCAACCAGCTTCATGAGGTAGTCACCTGGAATGCATTTCCATTAACAGGTGTGCCTTGTTAATTTGTGGAATTTCTTTCCCTTTTAATGCGTCTGAGCCAATCAGTTGTGTTGTGACAAGGCAGGGGTGGTATACAGAAGATAACCCTATTTGGCATGAACAGCTCAAATAAGCAAAGAGAAATGACAGTCCATCATTATTTTAAGACATGAAGGTCAGTCAATCCGGATGAGTTCATCCACAGGACAAACTTTATACGAATAATAGTTTAAAAAAGAAATAATTAAAACATTTAATCCAGGTTATGAACATGTTACGGTAATGAGAACTCGTTATGATAACAAAATGTTCATGGTCTCGGAAAACGGTTTTTAACATTACATCTGAACAGTTATGATTAATATGGACAATAATTTGATGGTATTTTATCCATTACAAAATAAAAGATTTGTCTTTTTAAAAAAATGTACCAAGAGTAATACACACAACATAATATTGTACAGACATGGCCCAATGTATTCCTAGAAACACAGACCACAACAAGCAGTCATACACTCCTGGAATGTGCTAGAAAACCTTTGGAATTCTGCCCATCAGCTCCAGGAAAGAGATCACGTGATATCCCAGAAATTATTTCATGTTAAATACTTAAATCAAATTGTTATTTGTCACATCCGCCGTATACAACAGGTGTAGTAGACCTTACAGTGAAATGCTGAATACAACAGGTGTAGTAGACCTTACAGTGAAATGCTGAATACAACAGGTGTAGTAGACCTTACAGTGAAATGCTGAATAGAACAGGTGTAGTAGACCTTACAGTGAAATGCTGAATACAACAGGTGTAGTAGACCTTACAGTGAAATGCTGAATACAACAGGTGTAGTAGACCTTACAGTGAAATGCTGAATACAACAGGTGTAGTAGACCTTACAGTGAAATGCTGAATACAACAGGTGTAGTAGACCTTACAGTGAAATGCTGAATACAACAGGTGTAGTAGACCTTACAGTGAAATGCTGAATACAACAGGTGTAGTAGACCTTACAGTGAAATGCTGAATACAACAGGTGTAGTAGACCTTACAGTGAAATGCTTACTTACAAGCCCTTAACCAACAATGCAGTTAAGAAAACTGTGTTAAGTAAAAAATATATACAATTATTAACAAATAAAATAAAACAATTACATGGGCTCATAATTTATGTTAGTAAAATGTAGTATACAATATAAAATTACATAAGGCTGAAGTTTCCTGACTGGGAAACCTGACCAGGAAACCTGACCAGGAAACCTGACCAGGAAACCTGACCAGGAAACCCTCTATGATCCCTTATTGATGTCACTTGTTAAATCCACTTCAATCAGTGTAGATGAAGGGGAGGAGACAGGTTAAAGAAGGATTTTTAAGCCTTGAGACAATTGAGACATGGATTGTGTATGTATGTGTGTCATTCAGAGGGTGAATTGTCAAGACAAAATATGTATGTGCTTTTGAACAGTGTCTGGTAGTAGGTGCCAGGTGCTCCGGTTTGTGTCAAGAACTGCAACGCTGCTGGATTTTTCACACAGTTTCACGTGTGTATCAAGAATGGTCCACCACCCAAAGGACATCCAGCCAACTTGACAGAACTGTGGGAAGCATTGGAGTCAACATGGTCCAGCATCCCTGTGGAACACTGTAGACACCTTGTAGAGTCCATGACCTGATGAATTGAGGCTGTTCTGGGGGGGGGGTGCGCAACTCAACATTAGGAAGGCGTTAACGTGTTGTACACTCAGTGCACGTGTTCTAGGGAACTGGGCCCTAGAGACCTAGTCAAAAGTAGTGCACTATTTAGGGAATAGGATGCCATTTGGGACCAAGCCTGGGATACACACAATACATCTATCACACTTCAGATATAGCCGACACTGTCTCCACTCCAAAAGGTGTGTGTGGCCTGATCTGCCAAGTAAGTGTGTGTGTGTGTGTCACAGTTTGTGTAACTTCTGTGCAGCATGTCTGGCCATTTTAAAAGGTGTGGACTGCACTTCCTCATGTGTTTGTGTTTTCCAAAACCCAATATCCTGCTGCCTCCACCCAGCCCAGAAGAAGTCAGAGTGGAGGAGTAGCCAGTCAAACACCACTCAACAGCCACAGGATAAAACCTGGTAGAAGATGGTGGTGGGACTAATGCAAAAATCACCTTTCAAATGAACATTTACAAGACATGTTACTGAAGGTTACTGTCCCACACCCTCTCTACCAGAACACACGGAAGCAGGATTTCCTAGCATCATCCCTCTCCTCATAGGTGTCTGTGTTTCAGGACTCTAGACGAGACACACGGCTCATACATGTCGTCTCTAAGAACAATGAAGATGGTTGGCCACCAAACGTCCTGTTCTAACCGTTGCTACTTCCTGTGTGTGTGTGTGTGTGTGTGTGTGTATAAAAGAGGAACGACATGGGACTATAATGATGATGATATTGACCAGGCGTTTTAACACTTCCCTGTTCCTTTAGTCTGATATAATATAACTAAAACGGGTCACACTGTGTTCCTCATTAGGATACTCTACCTGACTGGTGCAGAAATCCAGTTTGATCCAGTTAGCATCCCTCTCAATCTAGTGCAGCAGAGCCAAAGCCTTGTATGGATGGCAGTCAGATAGGAGCTCACAGTGGTGGCTGGAGCTCACAGTGGTGGCTGGAGCTCACAGTGGTGGCTGGAGCTCACAGTGGTGGCTGGAGCTCACAGTGGTGGCTGGAGCTCACAGTGGTGGCTGGAGCTCACAGTGGTGGCTTGGCGTAATATTAAATGTAATAAAAATTGTATTTGTCACATGGTGAATCTAAAGGGTGTAGACATTACCGAGAAATGCTTTCCTTATGAGTCCTTCCCAAAAGAACAACAGGAGGAATAAAATACACAGGAATAAAGCCACATACAAGGAATACGCTTACACCCAATTTGTAAGTCGCTCTGGATAAGAGCGTCTGCTAAATGACTTAAATGTAAATGTAAACATCATGAATCCCAGTATACAGGTATGATCTACAGGTTGGTTCAATACCCTCTATAAAATGGTATTTATATACAGTGTTAAATAACTGAAAAGTCCAACTAATTGGACTACTTAACTGTCAGTTCTGTCCTAGCTTGGTTGAGTGGAAAACCCATCAGCATGGAGAAATACCATTTAAAAACACTTCTAATTAATTTGTTGCCCTTCTAGGGTCCATGCACTAGTCATAAAACTAACTCAGAAACATAGAACAGAGTAACATACCGCCACAGTCAAAATAAACACAAATCTGATATTTGGGCCATATCGCCCAGCCCTATTGGTGGTACTCATGTGGTTCTGAGTGGCGCTAGCAGCCTAAGGTCAAGGGTTCAATTCCCTCAGGTGATCACATGATAAAAATGGACACACTCACTAGTGTATTTGTAGTATCTTCGGATTAAAAACGTCTGACCAAAGTCCTACTGTGGTGTTTTACATAGATACCTGCACCTCTACTGGACAACACTTCAGACACTAGGTCAGTAGTCTCTAGTAAAGTCCTACTGTGGTGTTTTACATAGATACCTGCACCTCTACTGGACAACACTTCAGACACCAGGTCAGTAGTCTCTAGAAAAGTCCTACTGTGGTGTTTTATACAGATACCTGCACCTCTACTGGACAACACTTCAGACACCAGGTCAGTAGTCTCTAGAAAAGTCCTACTGTGGTGTTTTACACAGATACCTGCACCTCTACTGGACAACACTTCAGACACCAGGTCAGTAGTCTCTAGAAAAGTCCTACTGTGGTGTTTTATACAGATACCTGCACCTCTACTGGACAACACTTCAGACACCAGGTCAGTAGTCTCTAGAAAAGTCCTACTGTGGTGTTTTACACAGATACCTGCACCTCTACTGGACAACACTTCAGACACTAGGTCAGTAGTCTCTAGTAAAGTCCTACTGTGGTGTTTTATACAGATACCTGCACCTCTACTGGACAACACTTCAGACACTAGGTCAGTAGTCTCTAGAAAAGTCCTACTGTGGTGTTTTACACAGATACCTGCACCTCTACTGGACAACACTTCAGACACTAGGTCAGTAGTCTCTAGTAAAGTCCTACTGTGGTGTTTTACACAGATACCTGCACCTCTACTGGACAACACTTCAGACACCAGGTCAGTAGTCTCTAGTAAAGTCCTACTGTGGTGTTTTACATAGATACCTGCACCTCTACTGGACAACACTTCAGACACCAGGTCAGTAGTCTCTAGAAAAGTCCTACTGTGGTGTTTTACACAGATACCTGCACCTCTACTGGACAACACTTCAGACACTAGGTCAGTAGTCTCTAGTAAAGTCCTACTGTGGTGTTTTACATAGATACCTGCACCTCTACTGGACAACACTTCAGACACTAGGTCAGTAGTCTCTAGAAAAGTCCTACTGTGGTGTTTTACACAGATACCTGCACCTCTACTGGACAACACTTCAGACACCAGGTCAGTAGTCTCTAGAAAAGTCCTACTGTGGTGTTTTACACAGATACCTGCACCTCTACTGGACAACACTTCAGACACTAGGTCAGTAGTCTCTAGTAAAGTCCTACTGTGGTGTTTTACATAGATACCTGCACCTCTACTGGACAACACTTCAGACACCAGGTCAGTAGTCTCTAGTAAAGTCCTACTGTGGTGTTTTACATAGATACCTGCACCTCTACTGGACAACACTTCAGACACCAGGTCAGTAGTCTCTAGTAAAGTCCTACTGTGGTGTTTTACATAGATACCTGCACCTCTACTGGACAACACTTCAGACACTAGGTCAGTAGTCTCTAGAAAAGGAGTGTGTGAGTGTGTGTGTGTGTGTGTCTGCTGGTTCTGGGACATAAAATCCCCCAAAGTCCCCACAAGGATAGTAAAATAAGGAAAATGAACCCTCGTGCTGACATTTCCCAGGGTTAGCATTAAGAGTTAGGTTTAGGAGTTAGGTTAAGGTTATGGTAAGGGTTAGGGAAAATAGGATTTGGAATGGAAATATATTTGAGGTCCCCACGAGGATAGAAGAACATAACGTGTGGGTGTGTGTGTGTGAGAACCCTGACAATATTCTCTCTGTCAGGTGTTAATTGCCTTTGCGTCATCATGTAGAATTCCTGAATTTGAGTCAGTTGACCATGGAAGAGCAGCCAGCTGCCCCGCCCTAAATGGCACTATTCCAGCTGCATGAGGACACAAAGGCTGTTGGAACTACCTGTCCCCGGCTGCTGTCAGCCCGTCACTGTCAGTCAGGGTGTCTCTTCAGCCCTAAACACACCAGACTACTACATCACTGCTACATATACCTGGGTCTGCCTTTGGAACGGAGATAAGAACATGCTGTCAGACCACTTCACAGCCAACTAGAAATGTTGCTAAGGGAACTAGCAAATTGGGTCCTTTTCTATAGCATGACATGTTGCTATGTTGTGAAGGAGGGCGGTCAGAGAACTACTGGTTTGATCCCACTAAGGAGGACAGAGGAGGAAGTGAAGCTGTTAGCAGCACTACGACGTTGGTTTCACCTTCAGCGTATGTGGGTCTTCCCAGGTTATCCTTGTTTAGGAACCCTGGTTCACAGCTTGTGTTAGCTTCAGGCTCCTCCCTCTACCTCTGTAGCAGATCAGGCTCCTCCCTCTACCTCTGTAGCAGATCAGGCTCCTCCCTCTACCTCTGTAGCAGATCAGTCTTCCTCCCTCTACCTCTGTAGCAGATCAGGCTCCTCCCTCTACCTCTGTAGCAGATCAGTCTTCCTCCCTCTACCTCTGTAGCAGATCACTCTTCCTCCCTCTACCTCTGTAGCAGATCAGTCTGTAGCAGATCAGTCTTCCTCCCTCTACCTCTGTATCAGATCAGTCTGTAGCAGATCAGTCTTCCTCACTCTACCTCTATATCAGATCAGTCTTCCTCCCTCTACCTCTGTAGCAGATCAGTCTTCCTCCCTCTACCTCTATATCAGATCAGTCTTCCTCCCTCTACCTCTGTAGCAGATCAGTCTTCCTCCCTCTACCTCTGTAGCAGATCAGTCTTCCTCCCTCTACCTCTGTAGCAGATCAGTCTTCCTCCCTCTACCTCTGTAGCAGATCAGTCTTCCTCCCTCTACCTCTGTAGCAGATCAGTCTTCCTCCCTCTACCTCTGTAGCAGATCAGTCTTCCTCCCTCTACCTCTGTAGCAGATCAGTCTTCCTCCCTCTACCTCTGTAGCAG
This sequence comes from Salmo trutta, assembly GCF_901001165.1. Taxonomy (NCBI): domain Eukaryota; kingdom Metazoa; phylum Chordata; class Actinopteri; order Salmoniformes; family Salmonidae; genus Salmo; species Salmo trutta. The sequence goes on along the minus strand of NC_042961.1, from coordinate 1,584,141 downwards.
ATCAGTCTTCCTCCCTCTACCTCTGTAGCAGATCAGTCTTCCTCCCTCTACCTCTATATCAGATCAGTCTTCCTCCCTCTACCTCTGTATCAGATCAGTCTGTAGCAGATCAGTCTTCCTCCCTCTACCTCTGTATCAGATCAGTCTGTAGCAGATCAGTCTTCCTCCCTCTACCTCTATATCAGATCAGTCTTCCTCCCTCTACCTCTGTAGCAGATCAGTCTTCCTCCCTCTACCTCTGTAGCAGATCAGTCTTCCTCCCTCTACCTCTGTAGCAGATCAGTCTTCCTCCCTCTACCTCTGTAGCAGATCAGTCTTCCTCCCTCTACCTCTGTAGCAGATCAGTCTTCCTCCCTCTACCTCTGTAGCAGATAAGTCTTCCTCCCTCTACCTCTGTAGCAGATCAGTCTGTAGCAGATCAGTCTTCCCCCCTCTACCTCTATATCAGATCAGTCTTCCTCCCTCTACCTCTGTAGCAGATCAGTCTTCCTCCCTCTACCTCTATATCAGATCAGTCTTCCTCCCTCTACCTCTGTAGCAGATCAGTCTTCCTCCCTCTACCTCTATATCAGATCAGTCTTCCTCCCTCTACCTCTGTAGCAGATCAGTCTTCCTCCCTCTACCTCTGTAGCAGATCAGTCTTCCTCCCTCTACCTCTGTATCAGATCAGTCTTCCTCCCTCTACCTCTGTAGCAGATCAGTCTTCCTCCCTCTACCTCTGTAGCAGATCAGTCTTCCTCCCTCTACCTCTGTAGCAGATCAGTCTTCCTCCCTCTACCTCTGTAGCAGATCAGTCTTCCTCCCTCTACCTCTGTAGCAGATCAGTCTTCCTCCCTCTACCTCTGTAGCAGATCAGTCTTCCTCCCTCTACCTCTGTAGCAGATCAGTCTTCCTCCCTCTACCTCTGTAGCAGATCAGTCTTCCTCCCTCTACCTCTGTATCAGATCAGTCTTCCTCCCTCTACCTCTGTAGCAGATCAGTCTTCCTCCCTCTACCTCTGTATCAGATCAGTCTTCCTCCCTCTACCTCTGTATCAGATCAGTCTTCCTCCCTCTACCTCTGTAGCAGATCAGTCTTCCTCCCTCTACCTCTGTATCAGATCAGTCTTCCTCCCTCTACCTCTGTAGCAGATCAGTCTGTCTCCGTCTACCTCTGTATCAGATCAGTCTGTCTCTGTCTCCCAGTATACACAGCTCCCTTCATGCAGCACATCCACTCTAGTGGACTGACACTCTGGGTTTGTAACTAGGTACATATGTGTCAAGTCTATTCCAACCTGGATACTTATGCATGACACTCCCCCAAAAGACCAGGCCCTTCCAGTTGTAATGGTTGACTCAAAAGTTACAAAATGACCTTGGTCCTAAAAATGGCACCAAAAGACAACGCTATATTATCTCTAAAAGGGATATTCCCCATTGAAACTTGTACAGAACATAAAAAACAGACAATTTGGATGTTAAACATTGGCAATGGGGTGCACATTTTAGGAGATGATATGTATAGAACTGTGCCTGTTTATACAACAACAAAATGATCTTATTTCTGTAGTCACTGCACCAAAGACACTCAGTCTACTACAGTAACGTCATTTCATGATCCTGAAGTCTCGAAACTACTGCTGCTTATTGTGTGGGATGCAACATTCTGACGATAGAAATGTAGCCTATAGAGCTGTCTGGTCTCCTGTTGTTAATGTATAGAGCGGTTCTGTACGTTGGTTTTCTATGTGAGCGATCTGTGTCCTACTCGCTGCCCTCTGAACTGTCCATCTGGTGAGTGACTTGATAATCCACTCACTCTACAGCCGGTTTCGACAGTATTTTAGAAGCGTAGACTACTTATTGTAGGCAGGGAATTTCATTACGCTCCTCCTCTTTATCGTACTTAGTAAAATAAACTTACAATACGCCCATGAAGTCAACGAGACGTCTGCGTATTAACTTAGGAAAAGATTTGGCAATATGACTGATTTCCCCAGATAGCATATGTTTGAGTTGCAACCACTACGCACAAGCGAACTCCGGGTTTTCAACAGAAATGGACGGAGAGAGCAAAGACGTGCGTCAAGCGATCAGAAATACGTTTGACAAAAACTAAATATTCAGACTGGATATTGGAGAAACTAAATTAGTAAACTCTCAAAATGGCTGATAAATCACATTAATAATCGTAAACAATCATAGCTACCTTGTCTTTGAATCCTAAAACCAGGTTCGTTCTCTCATCATGAAGTGAATTGTCTCCAAGTCGCCCCCTAAAAAAACCGAAAACTCTCCTTCTCACTTCTTCAGAAAAGTGCAACCCTGTAGCGCATGGAGATGTCGCATCTGACATCCGCGCTGTAAAAGGTAGCGTTCAAACTTTCCGTAGACGTATCGTCCAATGATTCATAGGCTACAAGCCCGCCGTTGATTACTTCACATTTTAAGCGAAATGTTCACTAATACCTCGAGGACAAACGAGGTTAATTCCAATTTCGAGTTTAGATTGTGTGATCGGGAGTTCCTTACCCTTCCTCCTCGCACCAGTGACACAGATTTGCTGATTGACGGCAGGAAAACCAGACTCCTCCTAAATAAAGGTATGACGTTGCTTTTGTTCGGCCTATTTACCTCCCCAGGAGTTGGAGAAAAAATAGAGGTTGTTTTAATTCAAAAGGCAGTAAAACAAAAATGATGGAGTGAGTTTTAGTAAAAATACCTTGATGTAATAATTTGTTATAGGGACATATGTGGTAGGCTAATGCTGCATTCACACAGGTTATCGTGATAAACTACATTTTACATACACCTTGATCACACCGACAGTGTTGTTCCGCAAAATGGTACGCAGCGTCATCTGGATATGTGTGCAACAAAGGTTCAACATTCACCTTCTGCTACCATTTATGTCAAGCCGTCTACACATACAAATAATAATAAGCCGTCAACGCACACAATTTGATGCACACGTTAGATAAATCCAATGTATGCCCCTCACAGAAAGCACTACAACTGCCTCTGCAATGCAACGCTGCAAGGCTAACACAGCGTTCCATTGGAAATGAATGTACTTCTGGTTTACCAAAACGCAAGGGCACTGTAGGTGTGATCGAGGCGTTAGTATTCACACTCCATGGCTGGCATCACAACAAAAAAAAACGAAGCTACACATGAGCAACTTGTTCTGTGGTTTTACTACATGTACCTCACCACAAAGTAATGCCCAGGTAGAACAAATCCAAAGCATGCAACACACTGCACACTGGGTTTTAGAACAGCACCAAATAAAGTTGTAGGCCCCTCTCTCTCCTCCCTCCCCTCTCTTTCTCCTCCCTCTCTCCCCCCACCTCTCTTTCTCCTCCCTCCCCTCTCTTTCTCCTCCCTCTCTCCCCCACCTCTCTTTCTCCTCCCTCCCCTCTCTTTCTCCTCCCTCCCCTCTCTTTCTCCTCCCTCTCTCCCCCCCCACCTCTCCCTCTCCCCCCCTCTCCTCCCTCCCCTCTCTTTCTCCTCCCTCTCTCCCCCCACCCTCTCCTCCCTCCCCTCTCTTTCTCCTCCCTCTCTCCCCCCTCTCTCTCCTCCCTCCCCTCTCTTTCTCCTCTCTCTCTCTCCCCCCACCTCTCCCTCTCCCCCTCTCTCTCCTCCCTCCCCTCTCTTTCTCCTCCCTCTCTCCCCCTACCTCTCCTCGCCCTCCCCCCCTCTCTCCTCCCTCCCCTCTCTTTCTCCGCCCACTCTCCCCCCTCTCTCTTTCTCACTCCCTCCCTCTCCCTCCCTCCCTCCCTCCTCCCTCTCTCTCTCCCCCTCTCTCGCTCTCTCTCTCTCCCTTTCACTCTCTTTTCACCCCTCCCCCCTTTCTCTCTCTCTCTCTCTCTCTCTCTCTCTCTCTGAACAGGGACATGTTGAAATTCACGTGGCTGTGCTCACTATGCTCAGTGTGCTACGATGACTATCTCTGTCATGCTAATGTGGTGGGGGGGGAACACGTGGGTCGTGGCTCCCTATATAGTGCACTACCTTTGACCAGGTCACATAGGGCTCATGTCAAAAGTAGTGCACTAATTAGGGAATAGGGTGCCATAGGGCTCTGGTCAAAAGTAGTGCACTAATTAGTGAATAGGGTGCCATTTGAGAAGCAGTCATAACCCTCTGGTGTACTGCTGTATGAAAGTGAGTAGGTGTTATTTTCAGTTAGACAACACCTCTGTCAAAACCACACTGACTGATTGGAAGACCACATCTCTCTACTAGACAGTTTTGAATGTGTCTATAAAATATACAATGCCTTTATTATCCCTGTGGGGAAATGTTGGTTGTGGCTCTGTGCATACATAAATACACATCATCTAACATATACAAGGACATACAGATGAAAAATACAGGTAGAAAACGTGCAGTCCTGTGTGTGTTTTATTCCAGGACCGGTAGCTATATTGTACATTGACAATAGCCTAATGATTTACAGTGATACCAGCTCAATGACATGCTCATCCATCATGCAAATGTCCCTGATTAGTTCAGCGCCTCATTAACATCGAAATGACACTTTCAAGCCATTTAAAAAAAGACATATGTAAATGTGTCTATTGTAATGTATTTGTTTTAATGCTTCCTATAGAACGGGTCAGAAAGCCGTGTGCTGTTGTAATTCTAAATGGCCAGACAGCAACAATGACAAGAAAGTGGCATGTGGGGAATCGTCAGTGGCTCGATTCAGCTAGTTTTATCTTGTTCTTCATTTAACTAGGCAAGTCAGTTAAGAACAAATTGTTATTTACAATGACGGCCTACAGGGGAACAGTGGGTTAACTGCCTTGTTCAGGGGCAGAACGACAGATTTGTACCTTCTCAGCTCAGGGATTCGATCTGGCCCAACGCTCTAACCACTAGGCTACCTGCTGGTTACTGGTCCAACGCTCTAACCACTAGACTACCTGCTGGTTACTGGCCCAACGCTCTAACCACTAGACTACCTGCTGGTTACTGGCCCAACGCTCTAACCACTAGACTACCTGCTGGTTACTGGTCCAACGCTCTAACCACTAGACTACCTGCTGGTTACTGGCCCAATGCTCTAACCACTAGGCTACCTGCTGGTTACTGGCCCAACTCTCTAACCACTAGGCTACCTGCTGGTTACTGGCCCAACGCTCTAACCACTAGACTACCTGCTGGTTACTGGCCCAACGCTCTAACCACTAGACTACCTGCTGGTTACTGGTCCAACGCTCTAACCACTAGGCTACCTGCTGGTTACTGGCCCAACTCTCTAACCACTAGACTACCTGCTGGTTACTAGTCCAACGCTCTAACCACTAGGCTACCTGCTGGTTACTGGCCCAACGCTCTAACCACTAGACTACCTGCTGGTTACTGGTCCAACGCTCTAACCACTAGGCTACCTGCTGGTTACTGGCCCAACGCTCTAACCACTAGACTACCTGCTGGTTACTGGCCCAACGCTCTAACCACTAGACTACCTGCTGGTTACTGGCCCAACGCTCTAACCACTAGGCTACCTGCTGGTTACTGGTCCAACGCTCTAACCACTAGGCTACCTGCTGGTTACTGGCCCAACTCTCTAACCACTAGACTACCTGCTGGTTACTGGTCCAACGCTCTAACCACTAGGCTACCTGCTGGTTACTGGCCCAACGCTCTAACCACTAGACTACCTGCTGGTTACTGGTCCAACGCTCTAACCACTAGGCTACCTGCTGGTTACTGGCCCAACGCTCTAACCACTAGACTACCTGCTGGTTACTGGCCCAACGCTCTAACCACTAGACTACCTGCTGGTTACTGGCCCAACTCTCTAACCACTAGGCTACCTGCTGGTTACTGGCCCAACGCTCTAACCACTAGGCTACCTGCTGGTTACTGGCCCAACGCTCTAACCACTAGGCTACCTGCTGGTTACTGGTCCAACGCTCTAACCACTAGGCTACCTGCTGGTTACTGGCCCAACTCTCTAACCACTAGGCTACCTGCTGGTTACTGGCCCAACGCTCTAACCACTAGGCTACCTGCTGGTTACTGGCCCAACGCTCTAACCACTAGGCTACCTGCTGGTTACTGGCCCAACTCTCTAACCACTAGACTACCTGCCGCTCCATCTTGTTTTGAGGTGGTTTGATTAATGGCTAAAATTCGCTAGCTAGCTAACCAACAATTGTAACGATGTATTTGAGAGACAACAAGTGCTCATTGTGCAACTTGATTTCTCTTTTCAATAAACACAGGAGACTAAATACAGTTGACATGTTGTCAACCGTCTAAGCCAACCCCGTCTGGTTTGCCCCAAAGTTACACAGGAGGCGGTTTTGTTGCTAAACAACCAACCCTCTATGTGTGGCTGTTTGTATTAGTTGTGTATTTACAGTAGGCCTACGCCTACTCTCAGTACTCGTGTGTGTGTGTGTGTGTGTGTTTGTGTGTGTGTGTGTGTGTGTGTGTGCGCGTGTGTGCGTGCGTGCGTGCATGTCTGTGTTTGTGTGTTTTGAGGGAGTTTCTCCTTGAGGCAGATGGGTTTTTCCTTTAGGCAGATGGGTCTCTCTCCCTCTCATTCATCATGGGTAGTAGGCAGGCCCACAGCAGGGGGGGAACCCCCGCTCTGCTTCCCCAATCAGAGAGCACCTTCTGGGGGCAGAAGTCTGTGCTGAGGGCATACTCCCTTCTGGGTCTCTGAGCCACAGCTGCACAACACGAGGGCAACAACAGACCTTTCTTGTGAATTTTCACTACTGTCTTTCATTTCAGAGACAAATCTCTCCAAGGATTTTACGCTTTTCAATTTCAGTTGAGTTTTTAAGCACAGTTTTTTTAAGATATCCTTTTCAATTTCTCAAGGCCTTATATTAAACAACATATTTCGACAATATGCACAAACTCTAATTGTCTATTTAGTTATTTATTTACGCCAAGACTGTTGAACTATCATCTCATCCTGTGTTATTTTCACAACGAAAACATTATCAGTTGCAAAATAGAAAGCAAATACTTTGGATTAAGCTCAAGACCACTCACGGTAAGGTCTGCCCCCGTCCCTCACGGTAAGGTCTGCCCCCGTCCCTCACGGTAAGGTCTGCCCCCGTCCCTCACGGTAAGGTCTGCCCTCGTCCCTCACGGTAAGGTCTGCCCCCGGCCCTCACGGTAAGGTCTGCCCCCGTCCCTCACGGTAAGGTCTGCCCCGGCCCTCACGGTAAGGTCTGCCCCCGGCCCTCACGGTAAGGTCTGCCCCCGGCCCTCACGGTAAGGTCTGCTCCCGTCCCTCACGGTAAGGTCTGCTCCCGTCCCTCACGGTAAGGTCTGCCCCCGTCCCTCACGGTAAGGTCTGCCCTCGTCCCTCGCGGTAAGGTCTGCCCCCGGCCCTCGCGGTAAGGTCTGCCCCCGGCCCTCGCGGTAAGGTCTGCCCCCGGCCCTCGCGGTAAGGTCTGCCCCCGGCCCTCACGGTAAGGTCTGCCCCCGGCCCTCACGGTAAGGTCTGCCCCCGGCCCTCACGGTAAGGTCTGCCCCCGTCCCTCGCGGTAAGGTCTGCCCCCGGCCCTCGTGGTAAGGTCTGCTCCCGGCCCTCACGGTAAGGTCTGCCCCCTTAAAATAAGGGCAGTGTTTGGTATAGGCTTACTCTGTTGTGACTTTTTGATAACTATGCCAATCTCTCTTGGACAAGATTACTTTTTATATATTCGGCTCAATTTACTCACAGATTTGCTACGTGAGGCTTATTTGATCAAATATAAAGTTGTTACAAATGCACTGATATAAGTGGACACATGGCATTTTAGCAACTTTTTAAAAGACTCACAGTGTCGGTTATCATAGAGATTGAGGACTCATGGATATAACCTGTTTTAACATGGACATTGCCATAGAGGGCTTCCACCATTTTAAAGTAGTCAACTGGGTGGAGATTCCTGAGTTGGGAGCAATCAACCAATTAAGAAAATGTACTACTTTAAAATTGGAGATGGCCTCTAATGACACTGCCCATGCTGTCAGACACTATAATGGCACAGATACAAAGATGAATCCGCCATCTCTATGGCCTGTCTACATGAACATCTGCCCTCACATTGGCTAGAATGGTCCCACCTCTTCCCTTCCATCTTTGAGGACATGCATTTCCATTGTTAGAGCGGTCACTTGACCATCTTGTCAATATGATAGACAATCTTTGTGAACAATGACAAGAGGTTCAACACAGAACCAGATCTTAAACCAAGCTAGGCTGCCTTATTTATACAAATAAAAGGGTTTAAAACAAGGATGATAAAAAACTGTCAATCGAAACACTCCCACACACAGGGGATAAACTTAACTTAGGCTGGAACTTAACTTAAAAGTCTAAATAGCTGGGCTGATATCCAACCAATTGTCCTTTCGGGCTTTTCTGCAGTCATAAGTTCATGCCCGTGGGCTTCCACCAAATGTCATGCAAGCTCAGCATCTAGCCAAGAGCTTCTCCTGTGCTGAACTGAAACATCCCCTTATAAGCCCCAGGTGTGTTGCAGCCTAACAAGGCTGAGTGGCTTCAGGTGCGGGGTGTGGCACTGCAACCTAACAAGGCTGAGTGGCTTCAGGTGTGGGGTGTGGCACTGCAACCTAACAAGGCTGAGTGTCTTCAGGTGCGGGGTGTGGCACTGCAACCTAACAAGGCTGAGTGGCTTCAGGTGTGGGGTGTGGCACTGCAACCTAACAAGGCTGAGTGTCTTCAGGTGCGGGGTGTGGCACTGCAACCTAACAAGGCTGAGTGGCTTCAGGTGTGGGGTGTGGCACTGCAACCTAACAAGGCTGAGTGTCTTCAGGTGCGGGGTGGGGCACTGCAACCTAACAAGGCTGAGTGTCTTCAGGTATGGGGTGTGGCACTGCAACCTAACAAGGCTGAGTGGCTTCAGGTGTGGGGTGTGGCACTGCAGCCAAACAAGGCTGAGTGGCTTCAGGTGTGGGGTGTGGCACTGCAGCCAAACAAGGCTGAGTGGCTTCAGGTGCGGGGTGGGGCACTGCAACCTAACAAGGCTGAGTGTCTTCAGGTATGGGGTGTGGCACTGCAACCTAACAAGGCTGAGTGGCTTCAGGTGTGGGGTGTGGCACTGCAGCCAAACAAGGCTGAGTGGCTTCAGGTGTGGGGTGTGGCACTGCAGCCAAACAAGGCTGAGTGGCTTCAGGTGTGGGGTGTGGCACTGCAGCCTAACAAGGCTGAGTGGCTTCAGGTGTGGGGTGTGGCACTGCAGCCTAACAAGGCTGAGTGGCATCAGGTGTGGGGTGTGGCACTGCAACCTAACAAGGCTGAGTGGCTTCAGGTGTGGGGTGTGGCACTGCAGCCTAACAAGGCTGAGTGGCTTCAGGTGTGGGGTGTGGCACTGCAGCCTAACAAGGCTGAGTGGCTTCAGATGCGGGGTGTGGCACTGCAGCCTAACAAGGCTGAGCGGCTTCAGGTGCGAGGCGTGGCACTGCAGCCTAACAAGGCTGAGTGGCTTCAGGTGCGGGGCGTGGAACTGCAGCCTAGCTTGCTGCAGCCTAAATATGCTGGTTGTGGGCCGTGGCTGACGCCTCAAAGTGTCATTCCCCGTCCGCACCACAGGGGGGCACAACACTAGGTGTTCCTCTAGTCCAGGTGGGAGAGGGAAGTGTACAGTCGTGGCCAAAAGTTTTGAGAATGACACAAATATTAATTTTCACAAAGTCTGCTGCCTCAGTTTGTATGATAGCAATTTGCATATACCGTAAATTCCGGACTATAAGCCGCAACTTTTTTTCCACGCTTTGAACCTCGCGGTTTAAACAATGACGCAGCTAATATATGGATTATTCCCGCTTTCAAAAATAATTTCTCAGAAAAAACACATTCTGTGACGTGCTCAGTTTTTTGCCGGCATGAAGCTTTCATTAGACCAATGAAATTGCCAAACGGGTTAAGGTCAAACAGTGACGAGAGCGACAATGAAAACGATCCAATATCGGATGAAGCAATTCTGAGGCTATTCAACTCCGACACCGAAGGAGATGACTTCAGTGGTTTCAGTGCACAGGAGGAGGAAGATAGTGACCAATGACTTTCTTGGTAGGCTACTGTTTACTGCTAAGTTTTTATTTTTGTTACAAGCCGTGTTTCGTTAAAGCCTATTTATTTTTGTTACAAGCCGTGTTTCGTTAAAGCCTGTGTAAAGTTCATTTGTTTCAATGTACCGGTAGGCACCTGCGGCTTATAGACATGTGCGGCTTATTTATGTTCAAAATAATAAAACAAATTTAATTCAGTGGGTGCGGCTTATATTCAGGTGCGCTCAATAGACCGGAAATTACGGTACTCCAGAATGTTATGAAGAGTGATCAGATGAATTGCAATTAATTGCAAAGTTCCTATTTGCCATGCAAATGAACTAAATCCCCCCCAAAAATTCCACTGCATTTCAGTCCTGCCACAAAAGGACCAGCTGACATCATGTCAGTGATTCTCTCGTTAATACAGGTGTGAGTGTTGACGAGGACAAGGCTGGAGATCACTCTGTCATGCTGATTGAGTTCGAATAACAGACTGCAAGCTTCAAAAGGAGGGTGGTGCTTGGAATCATTGTTCTTCCTCTTTCAACGATGGTTACCTGCAAGGAAACACGTGCCGTCATCATTGCAATGCACAAAAAAGGATTCACAAGCAAGGATATTGCTTCCGGTAAGATTGCACGTTAATCAACCATTTATCAGATCATCAAGAACTTCAAGGAGAGTGGTTCAATTGTTGTGAAGAAGGCTTCAGGGCGCCCAAGAAAGTCCAGCAAGTGCCAGGACCGTCTCCTAAAGTTGATTCAGCTGCGGGATCGGGGCCCCACCAGTACAGAGCTTGCTCAGGAATGGTAGCAGGCAGTTGTGAGTGCATCTGCATGCACAGTGAGGCGAAGACTTTTGGAGGATGGCCTGGTGTCAAGGAGGGCAGCAAAGAAGCCACTTCTCTCCAGGAAAAACATCAGGGACAGACTGATATTCTGCAAAAGGTACAGGGATTGGACTGCTGAGGACTGGCGTAAAGTCCTTTTCTCTGATGAATCTCCTTTCTGATTGTTTGGGGAATCCGGAAAAAATCTTGTCCGGAGAAGACAAGATGAACGCTACCATCAGTCCTGTGTCATGCCAACAGTAAAGCATCCTGAGACCATTCATGTGTGGGGTTGCTTCTCAGCCAAGGGAGTGGGCTCACTCACAATTTTGCCTAAGAACACAGCCATGAATAAAGAATGGTACCAACACATCTTCCGAGAGCAACTTTTCCCAACCATCCAGGAACAATTTGGTGACGAACAATGCCTTTTCCAGCATGATGGAACACCTTTCCATAAGGCAAAAGTGATAACTAAGTGGCTCGGGGAACAAAACATCGATATTTTGGGTCCATGGCCAGGAAACTCCCCAGACCTTAATCCCATTGAGAACTTGTGGTCAATCCTCAAGAGGCGGGTGGACAAACAAAAACCCACAAATTCTGACAAATTCCAAGCATTGATTATGCAAGAATGGGCTGCCATCAGTCAGGATGTGGCCCAGAAGTTAATTGACAGCATGCTAGGGCGGATTGCAGAGGTCTTGAAAAAAGAAGGGTCAACACTGCAAATATTGACTCTTTGCATCAACTTCATGTAATTGTCAATAAAAGCATTTGGCACTTATGAAATGCTTGTAATTATACTTCAGTATTCCATAGTAACATCTGACAAAAATATCTAAAGACACTGAAGCAGCAAACTTTGTGGAAATTAATATTTGTGTCATTCTCAAAACTTCTTCCTGGGGTTTATTATGGATCCCCATTAGTTCCTGCCAAGGCAGCAGCTACACTTCCTGGGGTTTATTATGGATCCCCAGTAGTTCCTGCCAAGGCAGCAGCTACTCTTCCTGGGGTTTATTATGGATCCCCAGTAGTTCCTGCAAAGGCACCAGCTACTCTTCCTGGGGTTTATTATGGATCCCCAGTAGTTCCTGCCAAGGCAGCAGCTACTCTTCCTGGGTTTTATTATGGTTCCCCATGAGTTCCTGCCAAGGCAGCAGCTACTCTTCCTGGGTTTTATTATGGTTCCCCATGAGTTCCTGCCAAGGCAGCAGCTACTCTTCCTGGGGCCCAGCAACATTAAGGCAGTTATATACAATAAAAAATATTACATGACATTACATTTCATAACACTTTTCACAACACTTTACTTGTGTCCCACAGGCCACTACTCTACCACCACATATCTACAATACAAAATCCATATGTACGTGTGTGTCTGTGCCTGTGTGTGTATCACTTGTTCCATAAGGTGTATTTTTATCTGTTTTTTTAAATCTGATTCTACTGCTTGCATCAGTTACCTGATGTGGAATAGAGTTCAATGTAGTCATGGCTCTATGTATTACTGTGCGCCTCCCATAGTCTGTTCTGGACTTGGGGATTGTGAAGAAACCTCTGGTGGCATGTCTTGTGGGGTATGCATGGGTGTCAGAGCTGCGTGCTAGTAGTTTAAACAGATACAAAGGTGCATTCAGCATGTCAACACTTCATCACAAGTAGTGATGAAGCCAATCTCTCCTCCACTCTGAGCCATGAGAGATTTACATGCATATTATTAATGTTCGCTCTCAGTGTATATTTAGTGGCCAGCCGTGCTGCCCTGTTCTGAGCCAATTGTAATTTTCCGAGGTCCCTCTTTGTGGCACCTGGAGTCCAGGCGCGACCAAACTATGGCTTGTAGGACCTGCCTTGTTGATAGTGTTGTTAAGAAGGCAGAGCAGGGCTTTATTATGGACAGACTTCTCCCCATCTTAGCTACCGTTGTATCAACATGTTTTGACCATGACAGTTTACAATCCAGGGTGACTCCAAGCAGTTTAGTCACCTCAACTTGCTCAATTTCCACATGATTTATTACAAGATTTAGTTGAGGTTTAGGGTTTAGTGAATGATTATATATTATACATATACAAGGATTTTAGTTTTTGGAATATTTAGGACTTTTATTCCTTGCCACCCATTCTGAAACTAACTGCAGCTCTTTGTTAAGTAATGCAGTGATTTCACCCGCTGTCGTAGCTGACGTGTATAGTGTTGAGTCATCCGCATACATAGACACACTGACTTTACTTAAAGCCAGTGGCTTGTCATTAGTAAAGATTTTAAAAAGTAAAGGGCCTAGACAGCTGCCCTGGGGAATTCCTGATTTTTCCTGGATTATGTTTGAGAGGCTTCCATTAAGAACACCCTCTGTGTTCTGTTAGACAGGTAACTCTTTATCCACAATATAGCAGGGGATGTAAAGCCATAACACATACGTTTTTCCAGCAGAACATTATGATCGATAATGTCAAAAGCCGCACTGAAACAAACTAACAAAACAGCTCCCACAACCTTTTTATTATCAATTTATCTCAGCCAGTCATTTGTGTAAGTGCCTTCCTTGTTGAATGTCTTTCCCTATAAGAGTGCTGAAAGTCTGTTGTCAATTTGTTTACAGTAAAATTGCATTGTATCTGATCAAACACAATTCTTTCCCAAAGTTTACCAAGGGTTGGTAACAGGCTGATTGGTCGGCTATTTGAGCCAGTAAAGGGGGCTTTACTATTCTTTGGTAGCGGAATTACTTTTGCTTCCCTCCAGGCCCGAGGGCACACATTTTCTAGTAGGCTTAGATTGAATATATGGAAAATAGGAGTGGCAATATCGTCCACTATTATCCTCAGTAATTTTCCATTCAAGCCCATGGCTTGTCATTGTTGATAGACAACAATCATTTGTTCACTTCTTCCACACTCACTTTACGGAATTCAAAAGTATAATGCTTGTCTTCCATAATTTGATCAGTTATACTTGGATGTGTAGTGTCAGCGTTTGCTGCTGCCATGTTATGCCTAAGGTTTCTAATCTTGTCAATGAAAAATAATTAAAGTAATTGGCTATATCAGTGGGTTTTGTGATGAATATTTTTTACATCAACAACATAGGAATCACTACAAAACTTATTGTATGACCTCTTATTCACTATATTTGTAAGGATCAACGCTGGAGATGAGAAGAAGGTACAGGGAGTGAACATTTAATGAAACACGGACATGAAACAGAACAGGAACAGCATCTGGACAGGGGGAAAATAACGACATCAATGCTGACACAGGGAACAAACTGAGGAGCAGACAGAAATAGAGGGGGTAATTAACAAAGTAATGTTGTCAAGGTGAGTCCAATATTGCCAGCTGCGCGTAATGATGGTGACAGGTGTGCGAATTGAAGGGCAGCTTGGCGCCCTCGAGCACCAGAGAGGGAGAGCGAGAGCAGGCGTGACAGTACCCCCTCCTCTAGGGGCGCCACCCAGCGTTCCACTTGGGCGAGCCTGACGGGCCGGCCAAGGCATGGGCGTGGACAAGTCGGCAGAGGCGTGGGAGCCTGGCGGGCCGGCAGAGGCGTGGGAGTCTGGCGGGCCGGCTGAAGCATGATGTGGGGTGGGTGCCTGCCGAGCCCACAGAGGCAAGAAGACCTCTCGAGCCAGCTAAGGCGTGGAAGCCCGACGAGCTAGCTGAGGCATCCCCGGTTCAATCGGCGATGGCACCCGGACCCGACGTCACCAACCAAAAAAAAAACTCCCTGATGCTTCCTTTTGTGGTGTCAGCATTCTGTAAGGATCGACGCTGGAGACGAGAAGCTGGTACAGCGAGTGAGCATTTAATGAAACATAACGACATTAATGCTGACACAGGGAACAAACTGAGGAGCAGACAGTAATAGAGGGGGTAATCAACAAAGTAATGGAGTCCAGGTGAGTCCAATATTGCGCAGCTGCACGTAATGATGGTGGCAGGTGTGCGTAATGAAGGGCAGCCTGGCGCCCTCAAGTGCCAGAGAGGGCGAGCGGGGGTGGGCGTGACAATATTAAGCCCAGCCTTTGGAACTTTGGTTTTCCTAGATATGGCTACTATATTGTGATCACTACATCTGATGGATTTGGATACTGCTTTAAAGCACATTTTTGCAGAATTAGTAAAGATGTGATCAATACATGTTGATGATTTCATTCCTGTGCTGTTTGTAACTACCCTGGTAGGTTGACTGATACCCTGAACCAGGTTGCAGGCACTGGTTACAGTTTGAAGCTTTTTCTTGTGTGCAGCTTGATGAAAGCCAGTCAATATTTAAATCACCCACGAAATATACCTCTCTGTTGATATCACATACATTTTCAAGCATTTCACACATGTTATCCAGATACTGACTGTTAGCACTTGGTGGTCTATAGCATCTTCCCACAAGAATGGGCTTTAGTTGAGCCAGATGAACCTGAAGCCATATTACTTCAACAGTATTGAATAACATGAGATCCTCTCTAAACGTTACAGGAATGTGGTCCTGAATAAAAACAGTAACACCTCCACCATTGGTATTTCTGTATTTTCTGTAGATGTTATAACCAGGTATTGCTACCACTGTATCAAAGGTATTCATCTAACTGATTTTCAGAGATTGTCAAAATATGAATGTCATCTGTTACTAGCAAGTTATTGATTGTGGACAATTTTTTTGCACTTTTCTGGGATGCTTGATTGTTTTCGTTGCTTTACTTGGAAGCTTAGCAGAAGTAGACATGCTCATGTTATTTATGTTAGTGCGGGGTGAGCTGCACACAGTGGACTTCCTACTAGGGCACACCGCCTCAGTGCTAACAGTATAACGCTGGTTCATAGGCACTTGATACTGTATACAATAGCTGTGGGATCAGCAGAGGCATTCAGGGCAGGTAGAGGGACATCATTTAGGTTACATACATTGAGTCTACCAACGCCCCTGGGATAATGTACATTTGCTGAAGCATTATGACAACTCAGCGACACAATGATAGGGAGTAACTGAGCTGGGCTTGGATCATTGATAAGTCATTGTCTCAACGCAGCCTTATAATGTTGTGAAAGGATCCAGGAATTAAAATTATTCAGGTGGATCCCATCCTCCTAAAATGTGTTTTGTTTCCAAAAGGTATCGAAATTGTCAACAAAAGTTACACCAATTAAGCTGCAATAATCACGTAGCCGTGGTGAAGAGAAAGAATCATCCTGCTAAAGCTTTCAATGCGATTCAGAGATGGCACAGGGCCAGATATGATGGGTCTTTTATTAGTTTGTAGCAGAGAATCAATCAGCTCTTTAAAATCCAGTTTTAACTGTTCAGAGCTGCCCTTCATAATGTCATTAAAACCCACATGGACTACGATAGAATCGATTTACATGTCTTGGCGTAGAACGTTTGGGAACAGCTTAGTAATGTAATTTACTCGAGCTCCGGGATAGGACAGTGTTTTTGCACCAGGAACAGTGACATTTCTTACCATGGAGCTGCCCAAAATCACGGCTGGTGAGAAGGACAAGAAAATCCGCCCACTCCCACGCTTCACAGGATTCGAAGAACCCTTTAAGGACGGGCCAGCGGCAGGATAATTTGAGCCCGTATCTCCCAGCGCCTGGGGCAGGCGTCCGACAGATGGAGAAGACCCACTTAATCCAGAGCAGGGACGGAAGGTTGTCGACGTTGACGTTGAAATCATAGGGGAAGGAGTAGGCACAGCAGCCGCAGACACAGGTACCCCCATCGATGAAGGTGCAGGAAGATCAGGCTCCAGGGCAGCGAAACTATTCGTTGTTTGTATCTGCTCCGGGCCTCTCGTTGGGAGTGTAGCCTGCTTTGTGGGAGGCCGCTGTCTTCGGCTTCCACTGCTCGTGACATGTGACCATCGTTGATTAGCATGCTCTTCTTGCTGTGCTCCTTTGACTCCGCTATCAGATAGGGGAGGAGAGGCAGGAGATGGCTCCCCTGGCGAACGAACTCTGGGCAACACCGGCCAGTTGGACAACGACAAACGGCAAGGCAGAGAGTTATCCAACAAGCGCGAATGCTGTCCAGCCACTGGTGTAGAAAAGGTAAACATTCCACTCTGCGATTTCCACAGTTTCTTACATAGACTGGCGACCTGCTTGATCAAGGAAGCCACGTAAATCCTATAATCCTCGGCAAACAAGCAATTGCAGCATTGGAACTCAGAGTGATCCAGTTTGTCCTGAAACAAAGCACAGTAGATACAGCTCCTACAGCGCTGGAACTCAGAGTGATCCAGTTTGTCCTGAAACAAAGCACAGTAGATACAGCTCCTACAGCGCTGGAACTCAGAGTGATCCAGTTTGTCCTGAAACAAAGCACAGTAGATACAGCTCCTACAGCGCTGGAACTCAGAGTGATCCAGTTTGTCCTGAAACAAAGCACAGTAGATACAGCTCCTACAGCGCTGGAACTCAGAGTGACCCAGTTTGTCCCGAAACAAAGCACAGTAGATACAGCTCCTACAGCGTTGGAACTCAGAGTGATCCAGTTTGTCCCGAAACAAAGCACAGTAGATACAGCTCCTACAGCGCTGGAACTTAGAGTGATCCAGTTTGTCCTGAAACAAAGCACAGTAGATACAGCTCCTACAGCGCTGGAACTCAGAGTGATCCAGTTTGTCCTGAAACAAAGCACAGTAGATACAGCTCCTACAGCGCTGGAACTCTGAGTGATCCGGTTTGTCCCCAAACAAAGCGGAGGAGATACAGCTCCTACAGCGCTGGAACTCTGAGTGATCCGGTTTGTCCCCAAACAAAGCAGAGGAGATACAGCTCCTACAGCGCTGGAACTCTGAGTGATCCGGTTTGTCCCCAAACAAAGCAGAGTAGATACAGCTCCTACAGCGCTGGAACTCAGAGTGATCCAGTTTGTCCTGAAACAAAGCACAGTAGATACAGCTCCTACAGCGCTGGAACTCAGAGTGACCCAGTTTGTCCCAAAACAAAGCACAGTAGATACAGCTCCTACAGCGTTGGAACTCAGAGTGATCCAGTTTGTCCCGAAACAAAGCACAGTAGATACAGCTCCTACAGCGTTGGAACTCAGAGTGATCCAGTTTGTCCTGAAACAAAGCACAGTAGATACAGCTCCTACAGCGCTGGAACTCAGAGTGATCCAGTTTGTCCTGAAACAAAGCACAGTAGATACAGCTCCTACAGCGCTGGAACTTAGAGTGATCCAGTTTGTCCTGAAACAAAGCACAGTAGATACAGCTCCTACAGCGTTGGAACTCAGAGTGATCCAGTTTGTCCCGAAACAAAGCACAGTAGATACAGCTCCTACAGCGCTGGAACTCAGAGTGATCCAGTTTGTCCTGAAACAAAGCACAGTAGATACAGCTCCTACAGCGCTGGAACTCAGAGTGATCCAGTTTGTCCTGAAACAAAGCACAGTAGATACAGCTCCTACAGCGTTGGAACTCAGAGTGATCCAGTTTGTCCTGAAACAAAGCACAGTAGATACAGCTCCTACAGCGCTGGAACTCAGAGTGATCCAGTTTGTCCTGAAACAAAGCACAGTAGATACAGCTCCTACAGCGCTGGAACTTAGAGTGATCCAGTTTGTCCTGAAACAAAGCACAGTAGATACAGCTCCTACAGCGCTGGAACTCAGAGTGATCCAGTTTGTCCTGAAACAAAGCACAGTAGATACAGCTCCTACAGCGCTGGAACTCAGAGTGATCCAGTTTGTCCTGAAACAAAGCACAGTAGATACAGCTCCTACAGCGCTGGAACTCAGAGTGATCCAGTTTGTCCTGAAACAAAGCACAGTAGATACAGCTCCTACAGCGCTGGAACTCAGAGTGATCCAGTTTGTCCTGAAACAAAGCACAGTAGATACAGCTCCTACAGCGCTGGAACTCAGAGTGATCCAGTTTGTCCTGAAACAAAGCACAGTAGATACAGCTCCTACAGCGCTGGAACTCAGAGTGATCCAGTTTGTCCTGAAACAAAGCACAGTAGATACAGCTCCTACAGCGCTGGAACTCAGAGTGATCCAGTTTGTCCTGAAACAAAGCACAGTAGATACAGCTCCTACAGCGCTGGAACTCAGAGTGATCCAGTTTGTCCTGAAACAAAGCACAGTAGATACAGCTCCTACAGCGCTGGAACTCAGAGTGATCCAGTTTGTCCTGAAACAAAGCACAGTAGATACAGCTCCTACAGCGCTGGAACTCAGAGTGATCCAGTTTGTCCTGAAACAAAGCACAGTAGATACAGCTCCTACAGCGCTGGAACTCAGAGTGATCCAGTTTGTCCTGAAACAAAGCACAGTAGATACAGCTCCTACAGCGCTGGAACTCAGAGTGATCCAGTTTGTCCTGAAACAAAGCACAGTAGATACAGCTCCTACAGCGCTGGAACTCAGAGTGATCCAGTTTGTCCTGAAACAAAGCACAGTAGATACAGCTCCTACAGCGCTGGAACTCAGAGTGATCCAGTTTGTCCTGAAACAAAGCACAGTAGATACAGCTCCTACAGCGCTGGAACTCAGAGTGATCCAGTTTGTCCTGAAACAAAGCACAGTAGATACAGCTCCTACAGCGCTGGAACTCAGAGTGATCCAGTTTGTCCTGAAACAAAGCACAGTAGATACAGCTCCTACAGCGCTGGAACTCAGAGTGATCCAGTTTGTCCTGAAACAAAGCACAGTAGATACAGCTCCTACAGCGCTGGAACTCAGAGTGATCCAGTTTGTCCTGAAACAAAGCACAGTAGATACAGCTCCTACAGCGCTGGAACTCAGAGTGATCCAGTTTGTCCTGAAACAAAGCACAGTAGATACAGCTCCTACAGCGCTGGAACTCAGAGTGATCCAGTTTGTCCTGAAACAAAGCACAGTAGATACAGCTCCTACAGCGCTGGAACTCAGAGTGATCCAGTTTGTCCTGAAACAAAGCACAGTAGATACAGCTCCTACAGCGCTGGAACTCAGAGTGATCCAGTTTGTCCTGAAACAAAGCACAGTAGATACAGCTCCTACAGCGTTGGAACTCAGAGTGATCCAGTTTGTCCTGAAACAAAGCACAGTAGATACAGCTCCTACAGCGTTGGAACTCAGAGTGATCCAGTTTGTCCTGAAACAAAGCACAGTAGATACAGCTCCTACAGCGCTGGAATCGTTAATTTACTTCTCCAGACGAAAAGGGCTCCATTGCAAAACTCATCTGGAACTAATTTCGTTAGCTTGATGGCTAGCAGCTTAACTAGCGGGGACTCTGTCAAGAAAGCGTCTGTTAAGTGGGGTCCCGGGACAAGAAATAGCGGTCCTAGCTGTTAAAAGCTAACAGTGTTGCAGAATCCATGCAAAAAAAGTTCTGTATTTATATCTTACGAAGATTTTTTAAATTTTTTTCAAAAACAAGAAAAACAACAAACCTAGTGTTTCCAGCATACCATGTTCAGCTGTGAACTCTGATGACGTGATCTCTGACGTGATCTGTACGTTTGTTTGGTTGAATGAATCTAACAAGACGGGTCGGCGAGACAATGGGCCTCGTCCTGGGTGGACAAGGGTAGACGGAGTGCCAGGACTCTGGTGTGTGTGTGTGTGTGTGTGTGTGTGTGTGTGTGTGTGTGTGTGTGTGTGTGTGTGTGTGTGTGTGTGTGTGACACTGCATGTTGTTGGTGATTAGCTGACAGACAGAGAAAGAACCAGACACAGAGAGCAGCTGTGTGTGAACCTACCAGCTGCAGCCCAGCCCACCTCACACACACACACACACACACACACACACACACACACACACACACACCCTTTGTTTGTGTCAGTTTACCCCACGAAAGCCTCTTGGTCACGTTATGGCTTCACAGGAAACCTTGATCCTGGGACATTAAACAGAACCCCAGGGCCTGTATCAGTCTGACAGACATTAGGTTTATACAGTCAATAACTCTGGATCAAGTACTTCCTACATCTCTTCATTAATGCTTTTAAGTCATCTGATATACACACACAGTTGTACATCTCTTCATTAATGCTTTTAAGTCATCTGATATACACACACAGTTGTACATCTTTTGCAACGCCACCATTGTGGGTTCGATTCCAGCTGGGACCACCCATATCGAAAATATATGCAGGAAAGTCGCTTTGTATAAAAGTGTCAGCTAAATGTTATATATTACACAATTAAGCATGCTTAAACAAAGTTTTTAAAAGGATTGTTTCCACACAAAATCAGATGTGATTAATTGGAGTGTATTTTGTGTGTGTTTGCAAATGGGCATTGCTAGGAGAATAAGTAACTATTGTGGCAACATGTGATAACTTGTTATGGAGTTTTTAGCTTCTGGGAAAACCGTCTAACTTTCAGTTTCAGAGAAGTACCCCTGACTACAAGGAAGTGACTCAGACGTTTAGAATGCTGATGATCCTCTCTTCAGTGGTAAACAGTAACATTTTATGTTAACATTATAAATCACCTGATTGACTTTGTTTGAAGAAGTGAGATAGAGTTTCTATTTTTCTTAAATTGTTTAGTAAATGAAACTTGTATTAGGGCTGTTGCAGTGACCATATTAGTCATGAGTCAAGACAGCAGTAAAATTCCACGTCACTGTAATCTCCTGTTATGCACTCTGGACATGCTTTGGTAGAATCCAAATAGCTAACTACCATCAGGTCCTAATGGCCTGGTACACAGGGCTATATTGTCCCCCCATCAGGTCCTAATGGCCTGGTACTCAGGGCTATATTGTCCCTCCATCAGGTCCTAATGGCCTGGTACTCAGGGCTATATTGTCCCCCCATCAGGTCCTAATGGCCTGGTACTCAGGGCTCAATTGTCCCTCCATCAGATCCTAATGGCCTGGTACTCAGGGCTCTATTGTCCCTCCATCAGGTCCTAATGGCCTGGTACACAGGGCTCTATTGTCCCTCCATCAGGTCCTAATGACCTGGTACTCAGGGCTCTATTGTCCCTCCATCAGGTCCTAATGGCCTGGTACACAGGGCTCTATTGTCCCTCCATCAGGTCCTAATGACCTGGTACTCAGGGCTCTATTGTCCCTGCATCAGGTCCTAATGGCCTGGTACTCAGGGCTCTATTATCCCTCCATCAGGTCCTAATGACCTGGTACTCAGGGCTCTATTGTCCCTGCATCAGGTCCTAATGGCCTGTTACTCAGGGCTCTATTATCATTCCATCAGGTTCTAATGGCCTGGTACTCAGGGCTCTATTGTCCCTCCATCGGGTCCTAATGACCTGGTACTCAGGGCTCTATTGTTCCTCTATCAGGTCCTAATGGTCTGGTACTCAGGGCTCTATTGTTCCTCTAATCACTCTGACATCAATGCAAATGCGTTCTAAAATCACATCAAACACTGATCATCAAAACATCAAAATCATTATTTTACAACTCACCTCACTGTGATGATCAATTTGAAGAAAGAAGTTCAACAGCAGGTTGCAACTGAGTGTAAAACATGGTCATTGTGGATGTTGTTTTAAAGCCGAACACAACCAAATGGACAGCGCTCACTAAGATGATGATTCAGTCAGAACACCTCATGCATATGTTACTATCGATGGTCACACTTGGTTTCCCAAATTAAGCGCTTGGTACAGTAGCTGCAGGAAAAGGGTTGGAGAGCCCATGGTACACAGAGTTTGGGCAGAATATCACCTGTCGCGCAGCAAGAACATGCTCCTCAAACAATGGTCCATGCGTGGAGTGTGTTCTTATACTGCGTGGAAAGGGTTCCTATATTTATTTCTTAGCAGATGCTCTGCTATAAAACCGAAGTAGCCTACGCATCATCGAAACACCAACCAGTGGGAAAGCGCAAGGTCTCCGCTTATTTATTTAACTAGGCTAATCAGTTAAGAACAACTTCTTAGTTTCAATGACAGTCTACCGGGGAACAGTGGGTTAACTATTCAGAGGCAGAATGATAGATTTTTTACCTTGTCAGCTCAGGGGATTCGATCTTGCAACCTTTCGTTTACTGGCCCAACGCTCTGACCACTAGACTACCTGCTGGTTACTGGCCCAACGCTCTGACCACTAGGCTACCTGCTGGTTACTATTCCAACGCTCTAACCACTAGGCTACCTGCTGGCCCAACGCTCTAACCACTAGGCTACCTGCTGGTTACTGTTCCAACGCTCTAACCACTAGGCTACCTGCTGGCCCAACGCTCTAACCACTAGGCTACCTGCTGGTTACTGGTCCAACGCTCTAACCACTAGGCTACCTGCTGGTTACTGGCCCAACGCTCTAACCACTAGGCTACCTGCTGGTTACTGGCCCAACTCTCTAACCACTAGGCTACCTGCTGGTTACTGGTCCAACGCTCTAACCACTAGGCTACCTGCTGGTTACTGGCCCAACGCTCTAACCACTAGGCTACCTGCTGGTTACTGGTCCAACGCTCTAACCACTAGGCTACCTGCTGGTTACTGGCCCAACGCTCTAACCACTAGGCTACCTGCTGGTTACTGGCCCAACGCTCTAACCACTAGGCTACCTGCTGGTTACTGGCCCAACGCTCTAACCACTAGGCTACCTGCCGGTTACTGGTCCAACGCTCTAACCACTAGGCTACCTGCCGGTTAGTGGTCCAACGCTCTAACCACTAGGCTACCTGCTGGTTAGTGGTCCAACTCTCTAACCACTAGGCTACCTGCTGGTTACTGGTCTAACTCTCTAACCACTAGGCTACCTGCCGCGTTTGCTGATCGAGGGGATTCAGAGTACATGTATTTTCCCCCTGCCCTTGTTCCTCCCCATTTAATAATGGACCATTCTAAATCGAAACATATTTACACATTAATAAAGACAAGGTACATTGAGAATAGTCTGAAGGGTTAAAATATGACCACTTGATGAGAGAACAGCTGTTGCAGCCTGAGAGGCAAGGAACAGAACACAATCTTTTTGTGTGCTACTTTCTCAAATCATCAACAGACTATATTCACATCATGCAGCCCATATATGTTCTGATTTCTAAGACATTCTAAGGTTTGTATCAGTCACATCTAAAGTTGCCAAATAACTCTAAATCTAGCATGTAGGATCAGTTTCAAATGATCACTTTTACACTAAACATAGACACTTCATATGCACATTCGCTCAAGAACGGAAAAATACAATTTCTATTTTATTCAGGTAAGTTCAATTATATTCTTCTTACTATAAAATCATATAAAATAAAATAATGGCATGGCACTTGAAAGCATATCTTGTCAGCTAAACTAGCCTACAGCCTATGAGATGGAGCATAGCCAGATAACATACAGTAGGCCAACTCATATTCTGTTCTTGGTGTGGGCCCTCAGATTCTCTAAAAGTTCTACAGCTGCACCACTGAGAGCATCTTGAATGGCTGCACCACTGAGAGCATCTTGACTGGCTGCACCACTGAGAGCATCTTGAATGGCTGCACCACTGAGAGCATCTTGAATGGCTGCACCACTGAGAGCATCTTGACTGGCTGCACCACTGAGAGCATCTTGACTGGCTGCATCACCGCTTGGTACGGCAACTGCAAGGCAACCGACCCAAAAGGCGCTACAGAGGGTGGTGAACTCGGGCACCAGTACATCAAACTCTTAACAACTATTACCCCTTCTGAGATGTTGGTCAGATGGCTAGAAGCCGAACTGGTGAAACATCTCTCTCTCTCTCTCTCTGAAGTGGTTGAATTTGTGTCTCATATGGAACTCAGAGTTCCTGCAGATCCTTTGTTGCCACGGGTAACATCACAAGGTCTCTGAATTCAGCATGAATACTCTGTCACCACGTGTGTGTTTATGGGGTGTGTTTAGAATAGGAATATCCCCTCTGCCAGAAGAACAATAAAACTGCTGACCAGATAGGGAATATCCTCCCATAAAATTGGACATCCTTGACAGCCCTTTTTTATTTATATCTGTCTGTCTTTGTTTATAGACCATTATTGGTCTGTGTGTGTGTGAAGGAAACGTACCTCTACCAAGGCGTCAAATCGGGTTATGACCCTAAAGGTCCAGCCATCTACATATCCTCTGTGGTGTGAGCAGGTAGGGTCATTCCTCCCATGATCTCACTGTTACCAGTTTATTGGGGTCTCCTTTGACTAACCGCAGGGGCCACTGAAGTGTTTCGGTTCCAGCTGCTAAGGGTGGAAATTCTATCTTGTAATTAGCTTTGTCAAACCATAAAACTGTATATACACTGTATGCCTTTAATGAGTTGCTCTAGCAGGATTCCACCCCCTCATCCTGATGTTGTAAGCACCATGCTTTACCAACTGAGCCACACAGCTGGTGTCACCCACTGAAAAACCCAGGACTTCTGAGTTGAGAAATAACTGTCATTTAAAACGAATGATTCAAACGTTGTTTCTCAACAGTTTCTCTTACCAGAGTACAGCCAGACATGACGACCACCAGACCAAGGCAGACGTTTTTATTTCTTGTTTTTTTTTAATATACATATATATTTTTATTGAACGTTTATTTAGACAGGAGGGTCACCATTGAGACCAGGACGTCATTCTCAAGGGAGCCCTTTGAACATGAACACAAAACTGAATATAACATAGTAGCACCCTCAACACAATAAACACAACCAGATTCATCAAATCAAACACAGCTATCTCCCCCCCCCCCACCTCAGTGGAGACCTGCGGGACCTCCAGAACCAGCCAGTTCAGAGAGCGGGTCTGAAAATGGCTGAATCTCCAGTTAATACATGAGCTGAGGTAGTAGGGGGAGTCTCTGAAGAACCGTTTTGTATACAAAAAGTAGCCAATGCTGGGCCCTTCTGGTAGTCAGAGACTCCCAGCCAACAGAACTATACAAAATGCAGTGATGTGTATGGAAATTGTCCCCAGTGATAAAGCACAGTGCTGAGTGATAGACTGTCTGAATCTAAAGGTCTCATGTATGTAGATAATATCACCATAACTGAAGTGTTGCTTGAACGATCTTCCTTCTACTTTCTATAAAAGAAACCAATCCTAATTCTCTGCTTTCTCAGTCCGTTTTTCAATGTGTGTTTTAAAAGACAGCTTGTCATCAATCCTCCCCCCAAAAAAGTACTGTTAGGTTGTAATCTTTCAGAGGAAATAACTCACAGACACTAGAGAAGCTTAACCAAGTTTCATTCTTCCCAAAGGGTCGATACAGCTGTAATTCGGACACAGACATGGCTTCCCCGTGGTAGTATTCATACCCCACTCTAAGCAGGGAACTAAGTGATATGAGCCTTCAATGGTTTCTCCCCTTATCAGTACTGCCACAAATGATCATGTTCTCTGCACTCAGGTCCTCCCAAGCTGCATTATGGCACCTCTCATGTCTCATTTATAACTAATGTTCCTATACTCTGAGTATAACCATGTTCAAAGTTTACACAAGAATCCAATAGTACTTATAATGGGGAACTTGCACAATTTGGGCCCTTCAATGTGCAAACACGCAAGTCCTCACGGTCAATATTACTAGACCTAGAGAACAAAATACATGTGGTTGTATTAGCATTTAGCACTAGTTTAAGATCAGTAAGTGATTTTTGAATTGAGTCAAAACCATGATGAAGGTGATGAATGGGCTGCTGTACTGAGGGGCCACCGTAGTGAATAGCCAGCATCCACGTAGAGATGTATGTTACAGGTTTTAACAGATAGACCAATATTATCTATATCAATAGTGAAGAGAACAGCGACCAAAATCCACCCCTGCTGCATACCTTCCCTTATATTGAGGAAAGTACATGTTATACCGTCAGTAAGCACACTTTGTGTCCTGTCCGTTAGATAATTGTTGATTCCTGATCTAAGCTTATTTCAAACAACCTTTGAACAAGTAAGAAATGGTCAACTGTATCAAAAGCCTTTTGACAGGTCAATAAATTAGGCAGCACAATGATTTCTATTATCTAAACTTCATAGCACATCGTCTAAGACCAGTGTAGCTGCTGAAACAGTGCTATGTCCAGGTCTAACAACACCAGTCTAACACCAGTCTAACACCAGACACAACACCAGTCTAACACCAGTCTAACACCAGTCTAACACCAGACACAACACCAGACACAATACCAGACACAACACCAGTCTAACACCAGTCTAACACCAGTCTAACACCAGTCTAACACCAGTCTAACACCAGACACAACACCAGTCTAACACCAGACACAACACCAGACACAACACCAGTCTAACACCAGTCTAACACCAGTCTAACACCAGACACAACACCAGTCTAACACCAGTCTAACACCAGACACAACACCAGACACAACACCAGTCTAACACCAGACACAACTCCAGTCTAACACCAGTCTAACACCAGACACAACACCAGTCTAACACCAGACACAACACCAGTCTAACACCAGTCTAACACCCGTCTAACACCCGTCTAACACCAGTCTAACACCAGACACAACACCAGACACAACACCAGTCTAACACCAGTCTAACACCAGACACAACTCCAGTCTAACACCAGTCTAACACCAGACACAACACCAGTCTAACACCAGTCTAACACCAGTCTAACACCAGACACAACACCAGTCTAACACCAGACACAACACCAGACACAACACCAGACACAACTCCAGTCTAACACCAGTCTAACACTAGTCTAACACCAGACACAACACCAGTCTAACACCAGTCTAACACCAGACACAACACCAGTCTAACACCAGACACAACACCAGACACAACACCAGTCTAACACCAGTCTAACACCAGACACAACACCAGACACAACACCAGTCTAACACCAGACACAACACCAGTCTAACACCAGTCTAACACCAGTCTAACACCAGACACAACACCAGTCTAACACCAGACACAACTCCAGACACAACACCAGTCTAACACCAGTCTAACACCAGTCTAACACCAGACACAACACCAGTCTAACACCAGTCTAACACCAGTCTAACACCAGACACAACACCAGTCTAACACCAGTCTAACACCAGACACAACACCAGTCTAACACCAGTCTAACACCAGTCTAACACCAGACACAACACCAGTCTAACACCAGTCTAACACCAGACACAACACCAGTCTAACACCAGTCTATCACCAGACACAACACCAGTCTAACACCAGTCTAACACCAGACACAACACCAGACACAACACCAGAAGTTTAAAAAGTTCTAAACTGACATTTGGCCAGGGACTCTAGAACTTTGGCAAGGCAAGATAACTTGGAAATTGGACGGTATTTATCCAAGTCAGAACGATCTCCTCCTTTGTGTAAGGGGAGTTCTTGTGTCATTTTCCAGATCTTAGTGATAACCCCAGAAACAACTGTCAAGTTACAAATATAGGTCCCTCTAGTGGTGTGGGGGCTGTGCTTTGGTAAAGTGGGTGGGGTTATATCCTGCCTGTTTGGCCCTGTCCGGGGGTATTATCGGATGGGGCCACAGTGTCTCCTGACCCCTCCTGTCTCAGCCTCCAGTATTTATGCTGCAGTAGTTTATGTGTCGGGGGGCTAGGGTCAGTATGTTATATCTGGAGTATTTCTCCAGTGTCCTGTGTGAATTTAAGTTCTCTCTCTCTCTCTCTCTCTCTCTCTCTCTCTCTCTCTCTCTCTCGACCTGAGCCCTAGGACCATGCCTCAGGACTACCTGGCATGATGACTCCTTGCTGTACCCAGTCTACCTGGCCATGCTGCTGCTCCAGTTTCAACTGTTCTGCCTGCGGCTATGGAACCCTGACCTGTTCACCGGACGTGCTACCTGTCCCAGACCTGCTGAGATACTCTCAATGATCGGCTATGAAAAGCCAACTGACATTTACTCCTGAGGTGCTGACCTGGTGCTGACCCTCTACAACCACTGTGATTATTATTATTTAACCCTGCTGGTCATTTATGAACATTTGAACATCTTGGCCATGTTCTGTTATAATCTCCACCCGGCACAGCCAGAAGAGGACTGGCCACCCCTCATAGCCTGGTTCCTCTCTAGGTTTCTTCCTAGGTTTTGGCCTTTCTAGGGAGTTCTTCCTAGCCACCGTGCTTCTACATCTGCATTGCTTGCTGTTTGGGGTTATAGGCTGGGTTTCTGTACAGCACTTTGTGACATCAGCTGATGTAAGAAGGGCTATATAAATACATTTGATTTCATTTGGTTAATGATTCTGCAATAAGTGGGGCAGAAAGCTGACCAGCTGGCAAGTGTCTTCACTGACATTTTCAACCTCTCCCTGACCCAGTCTGCAATACCTACATGTTTCAAGCAGACCACCATAGTCCCTGTGCCCAAGAACACTAAGGTGACCTGCTTAAATGACTACCAACCCGTAGCACTCACGTCTGTAGCCATGAAGTGCTTTGAAAGGCTGGCCATGGCTCACATCAACACCATTATCCCAGAAACCCTAGACCCATTCCAATTTGCATACCGCACCAACAGATCCACAGATGATGCAGTCTCTATTGCACGCCACACTGCCCTTTCCCACCTGGACAAAAGGAACACCTATGTGGGAATACTATTCATTAACTACTAGGGCACTGCGTTCATCCACCTCTGGCCTGCTCGCCTCCCTACCTCTGAGGAAGCACAGTTCCCGCTCAGCCCAGTCAAAACTGTTCGCCGCTCTGGCACCCCAATGGTGGAACAATCTCCCTCACGATGCCAGGACAGCGGAGTCAATCACCACCTTCCGGAGACACCTGAAACCCCACCTCTTTAAGGAATACCTGGGATAGGATAAAGTAATCCTTCTAACCCCCCCCCCTTTAAAGGATTTAGATGCACTATTGTAAAGTGTATGTTCTACTGGATATTATAGGTGAATGCACCAATTTGTAAGTCGCTCTGGATAAGAGCGTCTGCTAAATGACTTAAATGTAAATGTAAATGTAAACTACAGCTCAGTGTTCAACACCACAGTGCCCTCAAAGCTCGTCACTAAGCTAAGGACCCTGGGACTAAACATTTCCCTCTGCAACTGGATCCTGGACTTCCGCCACGCTGATCCTCAACACGGGGGCCCCTCAGGGGTGCATGCTCAGTCCCCTCCTGTACTCCCTGTTCACTCATGACTGCATGGCCAGGCACAACTCCAACACCATCATTAAGTTTGATGATGACACAACAGTGGTAGGCCTGATCACCGACAATGATGAGAGCCAGTAGGGAGGAGGTCAGAGACCTGACCGTGTGTGGCAAGGACAACAACCTCCCCCTCAACGTGATCAAGACAAAGGAGATGATTGTGGACTACAGGAAAAGGAGGACCGAGCACACCCCCAATCTCATCGATGGGGCTGTAGTGGAGCAAGTTGAGAGCTTTAAGTTCCTTGGCGTCCACATCACCAACAAACTTACATGGTCCAAGCACACCAAGACAGTCATGAAGAGGGCACAACTAAGTCTATTTCCCCTCAGGAGACTGAAAAGATTTGTCATGGGTCCTCAGATCCTCAAAAGGTTTTACAGCTGCACCATCGAGAGCATCCTGACGGGTTGCATCACTGCCTGGTTTGGCAACTGCTGGGCCTCCGACCGCAAGGCACTACAGAGGGTAGTGCATACGGCCCAGTACATCACCGGGCCAAGCCTCTTGCCATCCAGGACCTCTATACCAGGCGGTGTCAGAGGAAGGCCTTAAAAATTGTCAAAGACTCCAGAAACCCCAGTCATAGACTGTTCTCTCTGCTACCGCAAGGCAAGCGGTACCGGAGCGTCAAGTCAAGAGGCTTCTAAACAGCTTCTACCCCCAAGCCATAAGACTCCTGAACAGCTAATCAAATGGCTACCCAGACTATTTGCATTGCCCCCCCCCCACGCTGCTGCTACTCTCTGTTATTATCTATGCATAGCCACTTTAATAACTCTACCTACATGTACATAATTACCTCAATTACCTCGACACCGGTGCCCCCGCACATTGACACATTGACTCTGTACCGGTACCCCTGTATATAGCCCTGCTATTGTTATTTACTGCTGCTCTTTAATTATTTGTTATTCTTATCTCTTACTTTTTTATTAAAACTGCATTGTTGGTTAAGGGCTTGTAAGTAAGCATTTCACTGTAAGGTCTACACCTGTTGTATTCGGCGCATGTGACAAATAACATTTGATTTGATGCAACATGACAACACTAGACTGAAGCAACACGACAACACAAGACTGAAGCAACACGACAACACAAGACTGAAGCAACACGGCATCACAATACTGAAGCAACACGACATCACAAGACTGAAGCAACACGACATCACAAGACTGTGTCACAAGGAGACAGCGAAGAGGAACCATCGACGGATAGATAGACCCTTAACTCAGAACATTAAAACACTCTGACAGTTAGTCAGTCACCATGTCTGGCCTATTCATTAACAAGGCTATAAGGAAGTGCTTTGTAACAATGCAATGAACTCTGAATTCCAGGGATAATAATGCTTTACTCGGACCAAAGTCATCAGAGGGGTGCAGCGTTACGATATGTCACTACTCAGGGTAATGATGCAGGGTGAGAGTCACAGTCTCTTGATTTGGGGATGTGGACCGCATGGAGACGGCAAAGCATGTTTCAAAAACCGTTAAAGACGAATTTTTTTAACCTAAAACATTTATCAAAGACATTTATAGTAAAATATTATGAGGAATTAGAATGACATGACTTCAGTGCTGGACAGGCTCATCATGGATGGATGGGGTTGGAGAATAGCTCAACTCTACCACTGAAGACAGGTCAGGCTCATCATGGATGGATGGGGTTGGAGAATAGCTCAACTCTACCACTGAAGACAGGTCAGGCTCATCATGGATGGATGGATGGGGTTGGAGAATAGCTCAACTCTACCACTGAAGACAGGTCAGGCTCATCATGGATGGATGGGGTTGGAGAATAGCTCAACTCTACCACTGAAGACAGGTCAGGCTCATCATGGATGGATGGGGTTGGAGAATAGCTCAACTCTACCACTGAAGACAGGTCAGGCTCATCATGGATGGATGGGGTTGGAGAATAGCTCAACTCTACCACTGAAGACAGGTCAGGCTCATCATGGATGGATGGGGTTGGAGAATAGCTCAACTCTACCACTGAAGACAGGTCAGGCTCATCATGCATGGATGGGGTTGGAGAATAGCTCAACTATA
Organism: Salmo trutta; assembly: GCF_901001165.1. Lineage (NCBI taxonomy): Eukaryota > Metazoa > Chordata > Actinopteri > Salmoniformes > Salmonidae > Salmo > Salmo trutta. The sequence continues at coordinate 1,552,199 of NC_042961.1, read as the reverse complement.
CCATTGAAGACAGGTCAGGAGTTGACTGGGAAGACAAAAAACAAGAACACAACACAGTTAGACAAAAGAGCTAAGAATGAGTTAGTCCAAGCAAGGATTAAAATCACATTTATGTGTAATAATGTGATTGTGTTTGTGTACTGTATGATATTGACTCTACAGAGAACATTGACAGGGCTTCTCACAGTTGCTTGGAGAGGAAACATTCAATGTGCCAGTGGATGAGAGGGCACATGAGACGTAGCTTCAGTTCATATCAGGAGAGAGTTGACACTGGTAGTGGATTGGTAATCCCCTCTTAATCAGGGAACAGGAAGGGACTAAGCTGTAAATAAAAAATAGCAGATACCTTCAATTACAGCAGTGCCATCGTAGGTTTGGACTACATGTTTTAAACTCCGACATCTCAGAAATCACAGAGTCAACAACATGTTTTAAACTCTGAGATCTCAGAAATCACAGAGTCAACAACATGTTTTAAACTCCGACATCCCAGAAATCATATAGTCAATAACATGTTTTAAACTCTGACATCTCAGAAATCACAGAGTCAACATGTTTTAAACTCCGACATCCCAGAAATCACAGAGTCAACAACATGTTTTAAACTCCGACATCCCAGAAATCACAGAGTCAACAACATGTTTTAAACTCCGACATCCCAGAAATCATATAGTCAATAACATGTTTTAAACTCAGACATCTCAGAAATCATATAGTCAATAACATGTTTTAAACTCAGACATCTCAGAAATCACAGAGTCAACAACATGTTTTAAACTCCGACATCCCAGAAATCACAGAGTCAACAACATGTTTTAAACTCCGACATCTCAGAAATCACAGAGTCAACAACATGTTTTAAACTCCGACATCTCAGAAATCACAGAGTCAACAACATGTTTTAAACTCCGACATCTCAGAAATCACAGAGTCAACAACATGTTTTAAACTCCGACATCTCAGAAATCACAGAGTCAACAACATGTTTTAAACTCCGACATCTCAGAAATCACAGAGTCAACAACATGTTTTAAACTCCAACATCTCAGAAATCACAGAGTCAACAACATGTTTTAAACTCCGACATCTCAGAAATCACAGAGTCAACAACATGTTTTAAACTCCGACATCTCAGAAATCACAGAGTCAACAACATGTTTTAAACTCCAACATCCCAGAAATCACAGAGTCAACAACATGTTTTAAACTCCGACATCTCAGAAATCACAGAGTCAACAACATGTTTTAAACTCCGACATCTCAGAAATCACAGAGTCAACAACATGTTTTAAACTCCAACATCCCAGAAATCACAGAGTCAACAACATGTTTTAAACTCCGACATCTCAGAAATCACAGAGTCAACAACATGTTTTAAACTCCGACATCTCAGAAATCACAGAGTCAACAACATGTTTTAAACTCCGACATCTCAGAAATCACAGAGTCAACAACATGTTTTAAACTCCGACATCTCAGAAATCACAGAGTCAACAACATGTTTTAAACTCCGACATCTCAGAAATCACAGAGTCAACAACATGTTTTAAACTCCAACATCTCAGAAATCACAGAGTCAACAACATGTTTTAAACTCCGACATCCCAGAAATCACAGAGTCAACAACATGTTTTAAACTCCGACATCTCAGAAATCACAGAGTCAACAACATGTTTTAAACTCCGACATCCCAGAAATCACAGAGTCAACAACATGTTTTAAACTCCGACATCCCAGAAATCACAGAGTCAACAAAATGTTTTAAACTCCGACATCCCAGAAATCACAGAGTCAACAACATGTTTTAAACTCCGACATCTCAGAAATCACAGAGTCAACAACATGTTTTAAACTCCGACATCTCAGAAATCACAGAGTCAACAACATGTTTTAAACTCCGACATCTCAGAAATCACAGAGTCAACAACATGTTTTAAACTCCAACATCCCAGAAATCACAGAGTCAACAACATGTTTTAAACTCCGACATCTCAGAAATCACAGAGTCAACAACATGTTTTAAACTCCGACATGTCAGAAATCACAGAGTCAACAACATGTTTTAAACTCCGACATCCCAGAAATCACAGAGTCAACAACATGTTTTAAACTCCGACATCCCAGAAATCACAGAGTCAACAACATGTTTTAAACTCCGACATCTCAGAAATCACAGAGTCAACAACATGTTTTAAACTACGACATCTCAGAAATCACAGAGTCAACAACATGTTTTAAACTCCGACATCCCAGAAATCACAGAGTCAACAACATGTTTTAAACTCCGACATCCCAGAAATCACAGAGTCAACAACATGTTTTAAACTCCGACATCCCAGAAATCACAGAGTCAACAAAATGTTTTAAACTCCGACATCCCAGAAATCACAGAGTCAACAACATGTTTTAAACTCCGACATCTCAGAAATCACAGAGTCAACAACATGTTTTAAACTCCGACATCTCAGAAATCACAGAGTCAACAACATGTTTTAAACTCCGACATCTCAGAAATCACAGAGTCAACAACATGTTTTAAACTCCAACATCCCAGAAATCACAGAGTCAACAACATGTTTTAAACTCCGACATCTCAGAAATCACAGAGTCAACAACATGTTTTAAACTCCGACATGTCAGAAATCACAGAGTCAACAACATGTTTTAAACTCCGACATCCCAGAAATCACAGAGTCAATAACATGTTTTAAACTCCGACATCTCAGAAATCACAGAGTCAACAACATGTTTTAAACTCCGACATGTCAGAAATCACAGAGTCAACAACATGTTTTAAACTCCGACATCCCAGAAATCACAGAGTCAACAACATGTTTTAAACTCCGACATCTCAGAAATCACAGAGTCAACAACATGTTTTAAACTCCGACATCCCAGAAATCACAGAGTCAACAACATGTTTTAAACTCCGACATCTCAGAAATCACAGAGTCAACAACATGTTTTAAACTCAGACATCTCAGAAATCACAGTCAAACACATGTTTTAAACTCCGACATCCCAGAAATCACAGAGTCAACAACATGTTTTAAACTCCGACATCCCAGAAATCACAGAGTCAACAACATGTTTTAAACTCCGACATCCCAGAAATCACAGAGTCAACAACATGTTTTAAACTCCGACATCCCAGAAATCACAGAGTCAACAACATGTTTTAAACTCCGACATCCCAGAAATCACAGAGTCAACAACATGTTTTAAACTCCGACATCTCAGAAATCACAGAGTCAAACACAGACTGCGCATCTCGCCCAATTGACACATCAAAGTATCCCAAGAAACGCTCCGGAATAAAGCCCTGATCATCGACTTACCTGACGATAACCAACAACTGCGAGCGACAGCTGATGTCTGTGGTGTTCATCCATTGGTCCAATGTGAAAGAAGCGGTCTGCATAAACCTCTCTGTTAATCTAATCAACCTCAATGGATGGTGTGATGGAAGCTATAACTCTATTTGGAACATCAGAGAAGACAATAGAGGCGTCCATATGCTCAGCACGTAAAGCATCGTAACGTGCATTTACTCTGCATGCTGCTTGTAGTTGCCCTTGGTTCTTGAACTTTCCCTCACATTGTGATCCCTTGCTTCGTCCCGCAAAGACCCACTGTTTATCGCAATGTTCCCCCTTAAAAGCCAACTTCTTACATGCCCCAAAAATGCAGAATCCCTGTTTCTTCTGACCTTCTCGTTGTATTGTGCCGTTTGAATCAGCTTGAACCTTTGTCCATTTACATGATCAATGCGACTTTTTCCCACAAGCTTGAATCTGATGTGGGCCATGTCTGTCTGCTGTTAGTGTTTCTTGTTCTGTATTATGTTCTGTTTATTTGTTAAATATTTAGTTTTACAGTTTTATCTAAAAGTAAACAGCAATAATGATCTAAACCTATCTAATTTACAACGCTTTGAGATTTCTTTACGTAATGAATAGTGCTATAAACGTTGAAAAAAGTATTTATTATTATTGAAAAATAACATTTTTTTAATTGTTCATTATTTTAAATGTTTCTAAAATTCACTGAGTAGAATGGTTCTACCCTTCCTCCTCTGAGGACCCTCCACACACACACACACACACACACACACACACACACACACACACACACACACACACACACACACACACACACACACACACACACACACACACACATCCTCAAGCCTGAGGAAACATTTGGTTATAGCCCTGATGCAGATGTAAAAAAGTCTGTTGATATTTGCATTGTAAAAGTCGTTTCATATACAGGTTGGATAATCAGTTGCCAGGGAGACAGTGTGTATAGTATAGGGACGCTGTCATACCGAAGTTGAGTAGTTGTTAGGGCGTCAGGGAAGGGGGTGGGGATGAAGTGTGTGTGTGTGTGTGTGTGTGTGTGTGGTGTGGAGGGATCCTGTATTCTAGAATGATTGAAAGCTCTCTGTATACTGTAAACTGACCCCTCTCTGGTCGCCAGGTCTCTGCTGTCACACAGGGGTCGCTGGCCTTAACAGAGTCAGGACACAGAGGTCTCTGCTGTCACACAGGGGTCGATGGGCGTAGCATAGTCAGGACACAGGGCCATTGTGTGTCCATCACCGGATACAGGCAAACGCACCTCAGATCAGGTATCCTGTTATTCAACACCCACACAAGCACGAACACACACACACACACACACACACACACACACACACACACACACACACACACACACACACACACTCTCTCACACACTCACATGCACACATCCAGGACCTCATACCAGGCACAATCAGAGGAAGGTTCAAAACATGTTCAAAACCTCCAGCCACCCGAGCTACAGACTGTTCTCTCTGCTACCGCCTGCAGTACCAGTGGATCAGGTCTGGAAGCAACAATATCTATTCAAATGATGACCCGTATTAACTATCCTGTTGTCTAGTCACTTTACCCTACCTACAGTATACTGCTGTTACTGTCTATTATCTATCCTTTACCCCTACCTACAGTATACTGCTGTTACTGTCTATTATCTATCCTTTACCCCTACCTACAGTATACTGCTGTTACTGTCTATTATCTATCCTTTACCCCTACCTACAGTATACTGCTGTTACTGTCTATTATCTATCCTTTACCCCTACCTACAGTATACTGATGTTACTGTCTATTATCTATCCTGTTGCCTAGTCACTTTACCCCTACCTATATGTATATAGCTACCTCAATTACCTCGTACCTCTGCACATCGACTCAGTACTGTATATAGCCATGTTATTACCTGGTACTTCCTGTATATAGCCATGCTATTACCTGGTACTTCCTGTATATAGCCATGTTATTACCCTCTACTTCCTGTATATAGCCATGTTATTACCTGCCACTTCCTGTATATAGCCATGTTATTACCTGGTACTTCCTGTTTATAGCCATATTATTACCTTGTACTTCCTGTATATAGCCATGTTATTACCTGGTACTTCCTGTATATAGCCATGTTATTACCTGGTACTATTACTTGTTATTCATTATACACCATGTATTTATTCCTTGTGTCACAATTTACTTTTAAAAAAAATCTTTAATCTTTACTCTGCATTGTTGGAAAATAACCCTTTAGTAAACGTTTCACTGTTGGTCTACACCTGTTGGATAGGAATCATGTGACCAATAACATTAGATTGATTTGACACACACAACAAAAACTGCCAGAGGCAGTCGACTCATTAACTGGCCTGGTCAGGAGGGTTGACCGTTACCTAACCTTGAAACACAGTGTCTGTGTGTGTGTGTGTGTGTGTGTGTGTGTGTGTGTGTGTGTGTGTGGTAGCCCTGGGAGCGGTTTTGTTTCATCAGCTGATCAACTGGTGGACTTGGAGCCAGTGGGAAGATACAGTCAATTAGATAATATCCTACATATGATTATATCACCACCACATCACCTATTCTCTCTCTCTCCTCCTGCCTTTCTCCCTGACCCCCTCCTCTCTCTCTCTCGCCCTTCCTCCCTGCCCCCTCCTCTCTCTCCCTTTCTACCCTCTCCTCTCTCTCCCTGCCCCCTCCTCTCTCTCTCTCTCTCTCTCTCCCCCCCTTTCTCCCTGCCCCTCCTCTCTCTCTCTCTCTCTCTCTCTCTCTCTCTCTCTCTCTCTCTCTCTCGCCCTGCCCTGCCCTGCCCTCTCCTCTCTCTGTCTCCCTTTCTCCCCCCTCCTCTCTCTCTCTCTCTTCCTCTCTTCCTCTCTTCCTTTCTCCCTACCCCCCTCCTCTCTGTCTATTTGTCAACTTAAGGGCTTTATTGGCATGGGAAACATATGCTTACATTGCCAAAGCAAGTGAAATAGATAAGTTCCCAAAGAATAAAGAAATGTCAAATGTAATATTATGTCTATGTACAGTAACGATGTGCAAATAGTTAAAGTGCAAAAAAGAAAATAAATGAATACAAATATGGGTACATAATATGGGTAAACATAAATATTGGTTGTATTTACAATGGTGTTTGTTCTTCACTAGTTACCCTTTTCTTGTGGCAACAGGTCACACGTCTTGCTGCTGTGATGGCACACTGTGGTATTTCACCCAATATTTATGGGAGTTTATCAAAATTGGGTTTGTTTTCAAATTCTTTGTGGATCTGTGTAATCTGAGGGAAATATGTGTCTCTAATATGGTCATACATTTGGCAGGAGGTTAGGAAGTGCAGCTCAGTTTCCACCTCATTTTGTAGGCAGTGTACACATAGCCTGTCTTCTCTTGAGAGCCAGGTCTGCCTACGGTGACCTTTCTCAATAGCAAGGCTATGCTCACTGAGTCTGTGCATAGTCAAAGCTTTCCTTAATTTTGGATCAGTCATAGTGGTCAGGTATGCTTTCCAATGTGTGAAGTAATTATATATTTGTTTTTTCATGATTTTGTTGGGTCTAATTGTGTTGCTGTCCTGGGGCTCTGTGGGGTGTGTTTGTGTTTGTGAACAGAGCCCCAGGGCCAGCTTGCTTAGGGGACTCTTCTCCAGGTTCATCTCTCTGTAGGTGATGACTCTGTGGGGTGTGTTTGTGAACAGAGCCCCAGGACCAGCTTGCTTAGGGGACTCTTCTCCAGGTTCATCTCTCTGTAGGTGATGGCTCTGTGGGGTGTGTTTGTGAACAGAGCCCCAGGACCAGCTTGCTTAGGGGACTCTTCTCCATGTTCATCTCTCTGTAGGTGATGGCTCTGTGGGGTGTGTTTGTGTTTGTGAACAGAGCCCCAGGACCAGCTTGCTTAGGGGGCTCTTCTCCAGGTTCATCTCTCTGTAGGTGATGACTCTGTGGGGTGTGTTTGTGAACAGAGCCCCAGGACCAGCTTGCTTAGGGGACTCTTCTCCAGGTTCATCTCTCTGTAGGTGATGACTCTGTGGGGTATGTTTGTGTTTGTGAACAGAGCCCCAGGACCAGCTTGCTTAGGGGACTCTTCTCCAGGTTCATCTCTCTGTAGGGGATGGCTCTGTGGGGTGTGTTTGTGAACAGAGCCCCAGGACCAGCTTGCTTAGGGGACTCTTCTCCAGGTTCATCTCTCTGTAGGTGATGGCTCTGTGGGGTGTGTTTGTGTTTGTGAACAGAGCCCCAGGACCAGCTTGCTTAGGGGACTCTTCTCCAGGTTCATCTCTCTGTAGGGGATGGCTTTGTTATGGAAGGTTTGGGAATTGCTTCCTTTTAGGTAGAATTTCTCTCTCTCTCTCTCTTTCTCTCTCTCTCACACACCCATTCTCTCTCTCTCTCGCTCTCTCACTTTCTCTCCCCCCTCTCTCTAATTAAGATAAGGCTGTCTGTTATTGAGGAAGGAGACCGCTTTACCATATTACCATTATCTACAATTAGATCAGACAGAAACAACATTGATTTAATGACTGCAATGACAGAACGTCTCTCTCTCTCTTTCTCTCGGTTTCTCCTTTTCTCTGGTCTCTCTCTCTGTTTCTCCCTTTCTCTGGTCTCTCTCTCTCTCTGTTTCTCCCTTTCTCTGGTCTCTCTCTCTCTCTCTCTCTCTCTGTTTCTCCCTTTCTCTGGTCTCTCTCTCTCTCTGTTTCTCCCTTTCTCTGGTCTCTCTCTCTCTCTGTTTCTCCCTTTATCTGGTCTCTCTCTCTCTCTGTTTCTCCCTTTCTCTGGTCTCTCTCTCTCTCTGTTTCTCCCTTTCTCTGGTCTCTCTCTCTCTCTGTTTCTCCCTTTCTCTGGTCTCTCTCTCTCTCTCTCTCTCTGTTTCTCCCTTTCTCTGGTCTCTCTCTCTCTCTGTTTCTCCCTTTCTCTGGTCTCTCTCTCTCTCTGTTTCTCCCTTTCTCTGGTCTCTCTCTCTCTCTGTTTCTCCCTTTCCCTGGTCTCTCTCTCTCAATTCAACTCAAAGAGGCTTTATTGGCATGGGAAATATGTTTTAAATTGCGGCAGCAAGTAAAATGAACAATAGCTTAAAGTGAGAAGACACAAAACAACATCAACAAAAAACTATTTGAATTAAACAGTAAATATTGCACTGAAAAAGGTTTCAAAAAGATAAAGACATTTCAAGTGTTATATTATCAGCTATGTACAGTTGTTTTAGCGATGTGCAAATAGTTGTAGTATGAATAGTAGGGGAAGACAAACAGGTAAATATTGGTGGTATTTACAATGTTGTTTGTGTTACGCTGGTTGCCGTTTTCGCAGTATTCGCTATAGTCTCAATTCTGCTCTGCCTGCATTGTTTGGGGTTTTGCGTTGTACACAAAGTACATTTTTGCAGAATTCTGCATGCAGAGTCTCAATTGAGTGTTTGTCCCATTTTGATGATTTTTGGTTGGTGAGTGGATCCCAGACCTCACAACCATAGAGGGGAATAGATTCTATAACGGTTCAAGTATTTTTAGCCAGATCTTTATTGGGATGTCGAATTTTATGATCCTTTTGATGGCATAAAAAGCCCTTCTTGCCTTGTCTCTAAATTTGTTCACAGACTTGTGAAAATTACCTGTGGTGTTGAAATTTAGGCCGAGGTATGTATAGTTTTTTGTGTGCTCTAGGGCAATGTCTAGATATAATTTATATTTGTTGCCCTGGCTACTGGACCTTTTTTGGAACACCGTTATTTCTGTTTTACTGAGATTCACTGTCATGGCCCAGGTCTGACAGAATCTGTGCAAAATATCTAGGTGCTGCTATAGGCCCTCCTTGGTTGGGGACAGAAGCACCAGATTATCTGTAAACAGTAGACACTAGAGTAGAGTCCAGTAGGGTGAGGCCAGGTGCTGCAAACTGTTGTAGTGCCCTCACCAATTTATTGATTTATATGTTGAAGGGGGGGGGGGCTCAAGCTGCATCCCTGTCTCACCTCACGGCCCTTAGGGAATATGTGTGTTTATTTTAACTGCACACTTGTTGTTTGTGTACATTGATTTCAAAAATGTATATGTTTTTTTTCCCCAACACCACTTTCCATCAATTTCTATATCAGACCCTCATGCCAAAGGTGGTCGCTCTGTTTCTAGCTCCTTAGCAACTTTTTTGTTACTGCACTGTTGGAGATAGGAACACAACCATTTCGCTACACCCACAATAACATCTGCTAAATATTTGTATGCGACAAATAACATTTGATTTGATTAGAAATGTTGTCAAATGCTTTTTTTAAGTCCACAAAGCATGAGAAGAATTTGTTTTTGTTTTGTTTATTTGTTTGTTTGTCAATAAGGGTGTGCAGTGTGTATACGTGGTCTGTCGTATGGTATTTTGGTAAGAAGGCAATTTGACATATGCTTAGGACATTGTTTTCACTGAGGAAATGTACGAGTCTGCTGTTAATGATAATGCAGAGGATTTTCCAAAGGTTGCTGTTGACGCATACCCCATGGTAGTCATTGGGGTCAAATTTGTCTCCACTTTTGTGGATTGGGGTGATCAATCCTTGGTTCCAAATATTGGGGAAGATGCCAGAGCTAAGGATGATGTTAAAGAGTTTTAGTATAGCCAATTGGAATTTGTTTTCTATATGTTGGATTTGCATTGATCTTAGTGTATTTCTGAACTGTTTTAGTGTAACACCATAGTGAAGGAGGAGGCGGAAGTTTTCTGGGTCTCTGTGTTTTAGTTTTGGTTGGATAGGTTCCTTAATTCCTTTCTTAGGGTTTTGCATTATTTGTCAAACCATTTGTCATTGTTATTAATTATCTTATGTTGTCTGCTTAAAATGTTTAGATTAGATGGGGAAGCTGAATAGTCAATTACTGCCTTTCACAATTCCAGTGAAACATTTTGTCCAGGAAGTTGTCTGAAAGGGATTGGATTTGTTGTTGCCCAACAGTTTTTTGGTAGATTTCTACACTACTTTCCTGCCATCTCAAATCAAATCAAATCAAATTGTATTAGTGACATTTGCCGAATACAACAGGTGTAGACCTAACAGTGAAATGCTGAATACAACAGGTGTAGATCTAACAGTGAAATGCTGAATACAACAGGTGTAGACCTAACAGTGAAATGCTGAATACAACAGGTGTAGATCTAACAGTGAAATGCTGAATACAACAGGTGTAGACCTAACAGTGAAATGCTGAATACAACAGGTGTAGACCTAACAGTGAAATGCTTACTTACGAGCCACTAACCAACAGTGCAGTTTCAAAAAATACTGATAAGAAAAAGTGATAAAAGTAACAAGTAATTAAAGAGCAGCAGTAAAAAATAACATTATATACAGGGTGCCGGTACACAGTCAATGTGCGGGGGCACCGGTTAGTTGAGGAAGCATGTATTGTAGGTAGAGTTATTTAAAGTGACTATGCATAGATGACAACAGAGAGTGGCAGTGGTGTGGAGAGAGAGGGGGGGGCAATGCAAATAGTCTGGTAGCCATTTGAGTAGCTGTTCAGGAGTCTTATGGCTTGGGGGTAGAAGCTGTTTAGAAGCTTCTTGGACCAAGACTTGGCGCTCTGGTTCCGCATGCCGTGTGGTAGCAGAGAGAACAGTCTCTGACTAGGGTGGCTGGAGTCTTTGACAATTTTTAGGGCCTTCCTCTGACATTGCCTGGTCTAGAGGTCCTGGATGGCAGGAAGCTTGGCCCCGGTGATGTACTGGGCTGTTCGCACTACCCTCTTTGGTGCCTTGCGGTCGGAGGCTGAGAAGTTGCCAAACCAGGCAGTGATGCAACAAGTCAGGATGCTCTCGATGGTGCAGCTGTAAAACCTTTTGAGGATCTGAGGACCCATGCCAAATCTTTTCAGTCTCCTGAGGGGAAATAGACTTAGTTATGCCCTCTTCATGACTGTCTTGGTGTGCTTGGACCATGTTAGTTTGTTGGTGATGTGGACGCCAAGGAACTTGAAGCTCTCAACTTGCTCCACTACAGCCCCATCGATGAGATTGGGGGGGTGCTCGGTCCTCTTTTTCCTGTAGTCCACAATCATCTCCTTAGTCTTGATCACGTTGAGGGAGAGGTTGTTGTCCTGGCACCACACGGCCAGGTCTCTGACCTCCTCCCTATAGGCTGTCTCATTGTTGTCGGTGATCAGGCCTACCACTGTTGTGTCATCGGCAAACTTAATGATGGTGTTGGTGTCGTGCCTGGCCGTGCAGTCATGAGTGAACAGGGAGTACAGGAGGGGACTGAGCACGCACCCCCGAGGGGCCCCTGTGTTGAGGATCAGCGTGGCATATGTGTTGTTACCTACCCTCACCACCTGGGGGCGGCCCGTCAGGAAGTCCAGGATCCAGTTGCAGAGGGAGGTGTTTAGTCCCAGTGTCCTTAGCTTATTGATGAGCTTTGAGGGTACTATGGTGTTGAACGCTGAGCTGTACGTCAATGAACAGCATTCTCACATAGGTGTTCCTTTTGTCCAGGTGGGAAAGGGCAGTGTGGAGTGCAACAGAGAGTGCATCATCTGTGGATCTGTTGGGGTGGTATGCAAATTGGAGTGGGTCTAGTGTTTCTGGGATGATGGTGTTGATGTGAGCCATGACCAGCCTTTCAAAGCACTTCATGGCTACAGACGTGAGTACTGCAGGTCTGTAGTCATTTAGGCAGGTTACCTTAGTGTTCTTGTGCACAGGCACCATGGTGGTCTGCTTAAAACATGTTGGTATTACAGACTCGGACAGGGAGAGGTTGAAAATGTCAGTGAAGACACTTGATAGTTGGTCAGCGCATGCTCGCAGTACACGTCCTGGTAGTCTGTCAGGCTCTGCGGCCTTGTGAATGTTGACCTGTCTAAAGGTCTTACTCACATCGGCTGCGGAGAGAGTGATCACACAGTCTTCCGGTATAGCTGCTGCTCTCATGCATGTTTCAGTGTTATTTGCTTCGAAGTGAGCATAAACGTAGTATAGCTCATCCGGTTGGCTCGTGTCACTGGGCAGCTCTCGGCTGTGCTTCCCTTTGTAGTCTGCCACATCCGACGAGCATCAGAGCCGGTGTAGTACGACTCGATCTTAGTCCTGTATTGAAGCCAATGACAAATGTGGTGTACTCCTCAATGCCATTGGAGGAATCCCGGAACATATTCCAGTCTGTGCTAGCAAACAGCTTAGCATCTGCTTCGTCTGACCACTTTTTTATTGATCTAGTCACTGGTGCTTCCTGCTTTAATTTTTGCTTGTAAGCAGGAATCAGGAGGATGGAATTATGGTCAGATTTGCCAAATGGAGGGTGAGGGAGAGGTTTGTATGCATCTCTGTGTGTGGCGTAAAGGTGGTCCAGAGTTCTTTTCCCTCTGGTTGCACATTTAACATGCTGATAGAAATTTGGTAAACTGATTTAAGTTTCCCTGCATTAAAGTCGGAGCGCTGCCTCTGTGTGAGCGTTTTCTTGTTTGCTTATTGCGGAATACAGCTCATTCAATGCTGTCTTAGTGCCAGCCTCTGACTGTGGTGGTATGTAAACAGCTACAAAGAATACAGATGAAAACTATCTCGGTAGGTAGTGTGGTCTACAGCTTATCATGAGAAACTCTACCTCAGGCGAGCAATAGCTCAATAATTCCTTAGATATCGTGCACCAGCTGTTGTTTAAAAAAAATACATAGACCGCCGCCCCTTGTCTTACCAGACGCCGCTGTTCTATTCTGCCTGTACATCGTATAACCAGCCAGCTGTATGTTGATGTTGTCGTCGTTCAGCCACGACTCCGTGAAGCATAAGATGTTACAGTTTTTAATGTCCCGTTGGTAGGTTAATCTTCCCCTTAACTCGTCCATTTTATTGTCCAAAGATTCCACATTTGCTAGCAGAATGGAGGGAAGTGGGGGTTTATTCGATCGCCTCCAACTTCTCAGAAGGCAGACCGCTCTCTGACCTCTCTTTCTCTGCATCCTCTTCATGCAGATCACTGGGGTCGGGGCCTGTTCCCGAGGGAGCGTATATCCTCCGCCTCGGGCTCATCAGAGTCGTGAAAGAAGAAAAAGGATTCTGCTAGTCTGTGGTGAGTAATCGCATGTCCTGATGTCTAGAAGTTATTTTCGGTCATAAGAGACGGTAGAGGCAACATTATGTATAAAATGAGTTAAAAAATGATGTCACAAACAACGCATATATACAAACAAATACACAATCGGTTGGGGGCATGTAAAACGTCTGCCTTCTGCTCCGACGCCATCTTACATTTATAGCATGTCTTAATAGTATGCAGTTTGTGACCCATTTTTACACAGACCCCAAAGCAAATCAGGGGGAGAAAAATATATTTATCATAGATGTTATGCTGGGAAGTAGATGGTAGATGTTCATTTTTCCCTGTCCTTAATGATTCTCTCCAGAACAAAGGGCCAGGATGTAATGTATAACCCAACCCTAGCCTGTGGTTGACCAATTAGAATTCCTTGCAGTAAAATTGGGCCAATGACCAAATAACAAGTATCCCATTTCAGGCTCAATGTATAGACAATTCGGACCAATGAGAACTTGCCACATGTGGCTATGAGTCCCGGACTGAAATTCCCCCCGTGTCTCTGACGCATTAATCATTAATTCCCTGTTACAGAAAAACAACTATTTCCATGAATCATTCATTCCCTATTACAGAAAAATACTACTTCCATTGATCGTTAATTCCCTCTTGACCTTTAGTCCTCTGCTTTGTGTATTTATTTTAATTTAAAATATACTTACGCTGAGAATATTGGGTTCTTGTCCAGTTCTGGCATTTAGGTCCTCGCAGACTAGTACTTGTCCCTGGGCCTGGAAATGATCTCCCCCTCTAGAGAGTTGTCATCATTAAAGTATGTGGATTCTAGTTGGGAGATATACAGTGCATTCGTGAAGTTTTCAGATTCCTTCCCTTTTTCCACATTCTGTTAGGTTACAGCCTTATTTTCTTCATCAATCTACACACAATACAACATAATGACAAAGAGAAAATAGGTTTTTAGATTTCTTTAGCAAGTTTTATAAAAAATAAAAAAATAGATATACCTTATTTACATAAGTATTCAGACTCTTTCCTATGTGACTCGAAATTGAGCTCAGGTGCATCCTGTTTCCATTGATCATCCTTGAGATGTTTCTACAATGTTATTGGAGTCCACCTGTGGTAAATTCAATTGATTGGACATGATTTGGAAAGGTACACACCTGTCTATATAAGGCCCCACAGTTGACCGTGCATGTCAGAGCAAAAACCTAGTCATGAGGTCAAAAGAATTGTCCATAGAGCTCAGAGACAGGATTGTGTCAAGGTACAGATCTGGGGAAGGGTTCCAAAAAATGTGTGTAGCATTGAAGGTCCCCAAGAACACAGTGGTCTCCATCATTCTGAAATGGAAGAAGTTTGGAACCACCAAGACTCTTCCTAGAGCTGGCCGCCCGGCCAAACTGAGCAATCGGGGGATAAGGGCCTTGGTCAGGGAGGTGACCAAGGACCTGATGGTCACTCTGACAGAGCTCCAGAGTTCCTCTGTGGAGATGGGAGAACCTTCCAGAAGGACAAAAATCTCTGCAGCACTCTACCAATCAGGTCTTTATGGTAGAGTGGCCAGACGCAAGCCACTCCTCAGTCAAAGGCACATGACAGCCACTTGGAGTTTGCCAAAAGGCACCTAAAGACTCTCAGACCATGTGAAACAAGATTCTCTGGTCTGATGAAACCAAGATTGAACTCTTTGGCCAAAATGCTAAGCGTCATGTCTGGAGGAAACCTGGCACCATCCCTACGGTGACGCATGGTGGTGGCAGCATCATGCTGTTGGGATGTTTTTTAGTGGCAGGGACTGGGAGACTAGTCAGGATCGAGGGAAAGATGAACAGAGCAAAGTACTGAGAGAACCTTGATGAAAAGCTCAGGATGTCAGACTGGGGCAAATGTTCACCTTGCAGCAGGACAACGACCCTAAGCACACAGACAAGACAATGCAGGGGTGGCTTCGGGACAAGTCTCTGAATGTCCTTGAGAGGCCCAGCCAGAGCCCAGACTTGAACCCGATCAAACATCTCTGGAGAGACCTGAAAATAGCTGTTCAGCGACAATCCCCATCCAACCTGACAGAGCAGAGAGGATCTGCAGAGAAGAATGGGAGAAACTCCCCAAATATAGGTGTGCCAAGCTTGTCGCGTCATACCCAAGAAGACTCGATGCTGTAATTGCTGCCAGAGGTTCTTCAACAAATTACTAAACACTTATGTAAATTTGATATTTCAATTGTTAAAAAAAAAACATTTGCGAAAATGTCTAAAAACCGGTTTTTGCTTTGTCATTATGGGTTATTGTGTGCAGATTGATGAGGGGAAAAAACGATTTAATACATTTTAGAATAAGGCTGAAACGTAAAAAGTCAAAGGGTCGGAATATCTTCCGAATGCACTGTACGTATCACACAGGAGGACATTTTTCTCTTGTTGAGATAATTTCCTTTAGAATTTCTAGACAAATGTAAAATGTTCCTGTTTTGATTCATTTAATGGGGTGGGTTAAGTGTGATCTATTCACAATTAGCATACCCCCTTAGTCTCTTGCCTGTTTCACACCTGGTAGTTTGGTGGATGGGACTACCAGCTCTCTGTAACCTAGAGGGCAACCAGTGGATCCATGTCCTCTATGCCATGTTTCTTGCAGGATGATAATGTCTGTATTCATGATTTCTTTGGTGAAGTCTGGGTTCCTGCTCTTTAGGCCAAAAACAGATGACCTCAGACATTGTCGACTCCAGGATGAGCAGTGGAGGCTGCTGAGGGGAGGACGGCTCATCATAATGGCTGGAATGGAGTCAATGGAATCAAACACATCCATGTGGTTGATACCATTCCATTGACTCCAGTCCATCCATTATTATGAGCCATCCTCCCCTCAGCAGCCTCCACTGAGGACGAGATAGTAAAAGCTTTGTGGTCCATACTGTTATTTGTGTGGTTTCGGTTTGGACCAATAGTTAGTAGAGCTGTCTGTCTGTCTGTCTGTCTGTCTGTCTGTCTGTCTGTCTGTCTGTCTGTCTCTCTCTGTCTGTCTCTCTCTCTGTCTCTCTCTCTCTCTCTCTCTCTCATCTCTCTCCTCTCTCTCTCTCTCTCTCTCTCTCTCTCTCTCTCTCTCTCTCTCTCTCTCTCTCTCGGTTGGTTGGGGGTTTCTCTCGGTTGTGGCTGGGGGTTTCCGCCCGTTGAAATACTGAGTAATTGACGTCTTGAAACTTGAAGAGGACCAAACATCCACCTGCTGAACAATAGAAACTTGAAGCGGACCAAACATCCACCTGTTGAACAATAGAAACTTGAAGAGGACCAAACATCCACCTGCTGAACAATAGAAACTTGAAGAGGACCAAACATCCACCTGCTGAACAATAGAAACTTGAAGAGGACCAAACATCCACCTGCTGAACAATAGAAACTTGAAGAGGACCAAACATCCACCTGCTGAACAATAGAAACTTGAAGCGGACCAAACATCCACCTGCTGAACAATAGAAACTTGAAGAGGACCAAACATCCACCTGCTGAACAATAGAAACTTGAAGAGGACCAAACATCCACCTGCTGAACAATAGAAACTTGAAGAGGACCAAACATCCACCTGTTGAACAATAGAAACTTGAAGAGGACCAAACATCCACCTGTTGAACAATAGACACTAGAATCCTGTTTCCTCTTCCCAGAGTCAATAGGACAGTTGCAATAGGACATGGGGTATTGTGTTGTTAAGAACCCTGTACTCTGTATGTACATTTGACCTCAACCCAGGTCAATTTGACCTCTTCATGACCTTTACACATACAAGTATGTCTTGTCTTTGTTTGGAATCTGTATATACTATGTACATCCGTTTTTTTGTATTGCCAATGTTTTTGAATGTGCAGGATAAATTCCTTCTCGAGGACAAATAAAGTTCTATTCTATTCTATGCGTTGTTTACTTTGTATAACAATAAAACATATACAGAAACAGGTCAACGTGACGCAGCTCTGATGCAGAACTCAGGCCCAGGACAGAACTGTGACCGGCTGTGGGTGTTCCATGGGTTTCCTGTTCTCACATAAGTGCTGTTGAGGTCACTCACCTGTAAGTCATTGGTCAATTCAAGTCAAGCTCAATTCAATTCAAAGGTGCATATAGAAACATATGCTAACATTGCCAAAGCAGGTAAAATAAACTATCACAAAAAACAGTTAACATTAAACACAAATTTTCAAAAGAGAAAGATGTTTGAAATGTGTAAATTATTAACTATGTATGAAAACAAACACAAAATAAGTGTATCGGTCCGGACCTGTACAGGCCGTCGAGTCTATACCCTCAACAAAATAATATATAAAATGGCCTATAATGAAGGTAAAATAGCCCACAGACCAGTTCAACTACTCCAACCTTACAGAACTAGCTGGCTCCACTACGGCCCGCTCAGCCAGCTGCTCCACTACGGCCCGCTCAGCCAGCTGGCTCCACTACGGCCCGCTCAGCCAGCTGGCTCCACTAGGGCCCGCTCAGCCAGCTGGCTCTACTAGGGCCCGCTCAGCCAGCTGGCTCCACTAGGGCCCGCTCAGCCAGCTGGCTCCACTAGGCCCGCTCAGCCAGCTGGCTCCACTAGGGCCCGCTCAGCCACTGGCTCCACTAGGGCCCCGCTCAGCCAGCTGGCTCCACTAGGGCCCGCTCAGCCAGCTGGCTCCACTAGGGCCCGCTCAGCCAGCTGGCTCCACTAGGGCCCGCTCAGAGCATGTGATGTCACTGTGTGTGTGCTAAAAGTAGACGTAACAAATAGCTGGAAATAAAATACACATATAAATACAGCCCTTTATTTACTTTGGTGTTTGTTCTCAGACACTCTCTCTTTCTCTCACTGTC
This sequence comes from Salmo trutta, assembly GCF_901001165.1. Taxonomy (NCBI): domain Eukaryota; kingdom Metazoa; phylum Chordata; class Actinopteri; order Salmoniformes; family Salmonidae; genus Salmo; species Salmo trutta. Next base: position 1,533,961 of record NC_042961.1, on the reverse strand, counting down.
TCTCACTGTCTCACTGTCCTCTCACTGTCTCTCTGTCTCTCTCTGTCTCTGTCTGTCTCTCTGTCTCACTGTCTCTCACTGTCTCTCACTGTCTCTCTGTCTCTCTCTGTCTCTCTCTGTCTCTCTCTGTCTCTCGTCTCTCTGTCTGTCTCACTGTCTCTCACTGTCTCTCTGTCATCTCTCGGTCTCTCTCTGTCTCTCTCTGTCTCTCTCTTTCTCTCGCTGTCTCTCCTGTCTCTCTGTCTCCTCTGCTGTCTCTCTATCTCTCAATTCAATTTGCTTTATTGGCATGACGTAACATTACAGTATGAGAAAGAAAATGAGAATCAAAATTGTCAACGGGAACAACAGTAACAACAATAACCAAGGGTCAAAATAACCAGACATTCAACAATAACAATAAGCATACAGTAGAGGACATGTGCAGTGTGATTGGCCTGTCAGACACTGTCCCTCAACTTATGGCAGGCAGCAATGTAGTGCGCTGCCAACCCACAGCTCTCTGCGTCCTCCCCCAACAGGACGGGTAGCCTACTCTCATCAGAGAGGTCTTTGAAACCTTAAATAAGGGTTTCAAATTTGAGGAAATTACACTCTCTAATTAGTTTATATTTTTCACATTTTGTCAGGAAATGCAGCTCCGTCTCAGGTTCTACTGTTGTGCAGTGGTTTCACAGCCTTTCCTCTACAGGGAGCCAGGTTTTCCTGTGTCTACCCTTCTCAATGGCAAGGCTGTGCTCACTGAGCCTTTACTTTGTCAAGGTTTTTCTAAGGTTTTGATCAGTAACCATGGTCAAATAGTTAGCCATGGTGTACTGTCGATTTAGGGCCAGATAGCACTGCATTTTGCTTTGTGATTGTGCTTGTGTTTCCCAATAAGCAATGTAGTTTTGTTTTGACTGTGTTGTAATTTGGTTTATTCTGATTGATTGGATGTTCTGGTCCTGAGGCTTCAGTGTGTTAGTAGAACAGGTTTGTGAACTCAGCCCCAGGACCAGCTGGATGAGGGGACTCTTTCTTTGCTCAGCTCTTGGCATTGCAGGGCTTGGTAATGATATGAGAGGGGGTCACTGTATTTTAGATGTTTCCAAAACATTTCCAAATGCCCTGTGTGCTTTCTCTCTCAGTTCCTTCACTGCCTCATTAAGGCGTCCAGTTGAGCTTATTTTTAAACCTAAGTAATTGTAGTGTGTACAGTACTCTATATATTTTGTACCAATTGAGAACTTTGGTCTAATTCCTGAGATCTGGATCTTCTCT
>NC_042961.1:1517662-1532601 GCF_901001165.1 Salmo trutta | reverse complement strand
CGAGGTATGTATAGTTTTTTGTGTGCTCTAGGGCAATGTCTAGATATAATTTATATTTGTTGCCCTGGCTACTGGACCTTTTTTGGAACACCGTTATTTCTGTTTTACTGAGATTCACTGTCATGGCCCAGGTCTGACAGAATCTGTGCAAAATATCTAGGTGCTGCCATAGGCCCTCCTTGGTTGGGGACAGAAGCACCAGATTATCTGTAAACAGTAGACACTAGAGTAGAGTCCAGTAGGGTGAGGCCAGGTGCTGCAAACTGTTGTAGTGCCCTCACCAATTTATTGATTTATATGTTGAAGGGGGGGGGGCTCAAGCTGCATCCCTGTCTCACCTCACGGCCCTTAGGGAATATGTGTGTTTATTTTAACTGCACACTTGTTGTTTGTGTACATTGATTTAAAAAATGTATATGTTTTTTTTCCCCAACACCACTTTCCATCAATTTCTATATCAGACCCTCATGCCAAAGGTGGTCGCTCTGTTTCTAGCTCCTTAGCAACTTTTTTGTTACTGCACTGTTGGAGATAGGAACACAACCATTTCGCTACACCCACAATAACATCTGCTAAATATTTGTATGCGACAAATAACATTTGATTTGATTAGAAATGTTGTCAAATGCTTTTTTTAAGTCCACAAAGCATGAGAAGAATTTGTTTTTGTTTTGTTTATTTGTTTGTTTGTCAATAAGGGTGTGCAGGTGTATACGTGGTCGTATGTGTATGGTATTTTGGTAAGAAGGCAATTTGACATATGCTTAGGACATTGTTTTCACTGAGGAAATGTACGAGTCTGCTGTTAATGATAATGCAGAGGATTTTCCAAAGGTTGCTGTTGACGCATACCCCACGGTAGTTATTGGGGTCAAATTTGTCTCCACTTTTGTGGATTGGGGTGATCAATCCTTGGTTCCAAATATTGGGGAAGATGCCAGAGCTAAGGATGATGTTAAAGAGTTTTAGTATAGCCAATTGGAATTTGTTTTCTATATGTTGGATTTGCATTGATCTTAGTGTATTACTGAACTGTTTTAGTGTAACACCATAGTGAAGGAGGAGGCGGAAGTTTTCTGGGTCTCTGTGTTTTAGTTTTTGGTTGGATAGGTTCCTTAATTCCTTTCTTAGGGTTTTGCATTATTTGTCAAACCATTTGTCATTGTTATTAATTATCTTATGTTGTCTGCTTAAAATGTTTAGATTAGATGGGGAAGCTGAATAGTCAATTACTGCCTTTCACAATTCCAGTGAAACATTTTGTCCAGGAAGTTGTCTGAAAGGGATTGGATTTGTTGTTGCCCAACAGTTTTTTGGTAGGTTTCTACACTACTTTCCTGCCATCTCAAATCAAATCAAATCAAATTGTATTAGTGACATGCGCCGAATACAACAGGTGTAGACCTAACAGTGAAATGCTGAATACAACAGGTGTAGACCTAACAGTGAAATGCTGAATACAACAGGTGTAGACCTAACAGTGAAATGCTTACTTACGAGCCACTAACCAACAGTGCAGTTTCAAAAAATACTGATAAGAAAAAGTGATAAAAGTAACAAGTAATTAAAGAGCAGCAGTAAAAAATAACATTATATACAGGGTGCCGGTACACAGTCAATGTGCGGGGGCACCGGTTAGTTGAGGAAGCATGTATTGTAGGTAGAGTTATTTAAAGTGACTATGCATAGATGACAACAGAGAGTGGCAGTGGTGTGGAGAGAGAGGGGGGGGCAATGCAAATAGTCTGGTAGCCATTTGAGTAGCTGTTCAGGAGTCTTATGGCTTGGGGGTAGAAGCTGTTTAGAAGCTTCTTGGACCAAGACTTGGCGCTCTGGTTCCGCATGCCGTGTGGTAGCAGAGAGAACAGTCTCTGACTAGGGTGGCTGGAGTCTTTGACAATTTTTAGGGCCTTCCTCTGACATTGCCTGGTCTAGAGGTCCTGGATGGCAGGAAGCTTGGCCCCAGTGATGTACTGGGCTGTTCGCACTACCCTCTTTGGTGCCTTGTGGTCGGAGGCTGAGAAGTTGCCAAACCAGGCAGTGATGCAACAAGTCAGGATGCTCTCGATGGTGCAGCTGTAAAACCTTTTGAGGATCTGAGGACCCATGCCAAATCTTTTCAGTCTCCTGAGGGGGAATAGGTTTTGTTGTGCCCGCTTCATGACTGTCTTGGTGTGCTTGGACCATGTTAGTTTGTTGGTGATTTGGACATCAAGGAACTTGAAGCTCTCAACCTGCTCCACTACAGCCCCGTCGATGAGAATGGGGGCATGCTCGGTCCTCTTTTTCCTGTAGTCCACAGTCATCTCCTTAGTCTTGATCACGTTGAGGGAGAGGTTGTTGTCCTGGCACCACACGGCCAGGTCTCTGACCTCCTCCCTATAGGCTGTCTCATTGTTGTTGGTGATCAGGCCTACCACTGCTGTGTCATCGGCAAACTTAATGATGGTGTTGGTGTCGTGCCTGGCCGTGCAGTCATGAGTGAACAAGGAGTACAAGAGGGGACTGAGCATGCACCCCCGAGGGGCCCCTGTGTTGAGGATCAGCGTGGCATATGTGTTGTTACCTACCCTTACAACCTGGGGGGCGGCCCGTCAGGAAGTCCAGGATCCAGTTGCAAAGGGACTGGTGTTTTAGTCCCAGGGTCCTTAGCTTATGATGAGCTTGAGGGTACTATGGTGTTGAACGCTGAGCTGTCGTCAATGAACAGCATTCTCACATAGGTTGTTCCTTTTGTCCAGGTGGGAAAGGGCAGTGTGGAGTGCAATAGAGAGTGCATCATCTGTGGATCTGTTGGTGCGGTATGCAAATTGGAGTGGGTCTAGTGTTTTGGGATGATGGTGTTGTGTGAGCCATGACCAGCCTTTTCAAGGCACTTCATGGCTACAGACTGTGAGCGCTACGGGTCGGTAGTCATTTAAGCGGTTACATTAGTGTTCTTGTGCACCGGCACCATGGTGGTCTGCTTAAAACATGTTGGTATTACAGACTCGGACAGGGAGAGGTTGAAAATGTCGTGAAGACACTTGATAGTGGTCAGCGCATGCTCGCAGTACACGTCCTGGTAGTCTGTCAGGCCCTGCGGCCTTGTGAATGTTGACCTGTCTAAAGGTCTTACTCACATCGGCTGCGGAGAGAGTGATCACACAGTCTTCCGGTATAGCTGCTGCTCTCATGCATGTTTCAGTGTTATTTGCTTCGAAGCGAGCATAAACGTAGTATAGCTCATCCGGTAGGCTCGTGTCACTGGGCAGCTCTCGGCTGTGCTTCCCTTTGTAGTCTGCCACATCCGACGAGCATCAGAGCCGGTGTAGTACGACTCGATCTTAGTCCTGTATAGATGCTTTGCCTGTCTGATGGTTCGTCGGAGGGCATGGCGAGATTTCTTATAAGCTTCCGGGTTAGAGTCCCGCTCCTTGAAAGCGGCATCTCTCGCCTTTAGCTCAGTGCATATGCTGCCTGTAATCCATGGCTTCTGGTTGGGATATGTACGTACGGTCACTGTGGGGACGACGTCATCAAAGCACTTATTAATGAAGCCAATGACAGATGTGGTGTACTCCTCAATGCCATCGGAGGAATCTCGGAACATATTCCAGTCTGTGCTAGCAAACAGCTTAGCATCTGCTTCGTATGACCACTTTTTTTTATCTAGTCACTGGTGCTTCCTGCTTCATTTTTGCTTGTAAGCAGGAATCAGGAGATGGAATTATGGTCAGATTTGCCAAATGGAGGGCGAGGGAGAGGTTTGTATGCATCTCTGTGTGTGGAGTATAGGTGGTCTAGAGTTCATTTCCCTCTGGTTGCACATTAACATACTGAAAGAAATTTGGTAAACTGATTTAAGTTTCCCTGCATTAAGTCGGAGCGCTGCCTCTGTGTGAGCGTTTTCTTGTTGCTTATGGCGGAATACAGCTCATTCAATGCTATCTTAGTGCCAGCCTCTGACTGTGGTGGTATGGAAACAGCTACAAAGAATACAGATGAAAACTATCTCGGTAGGTAGTGTGGTCTACAGCTTATCATGAGATACTCTACCTCAGGCGAGCAATAGCTTGAGACGTCCTCCGATATCGGCACCAGCTGTTGTTTAAAAAAAATACATAGACCGCCGCCCCTTGTCTTACCAGACGCCGCTGTTCTATTCTGCCTGTACATCGTATAACCAGCCAGCTGTATGTTGATGTTGTCATCGTTCAGCCACGACTCCGTGAAGCATAAGATGTTACAGTTTTTAATGTCACGTTGGTAGTTTAATCTTCCCCTTAACTCGTCCATTTATTGTCCAAAGATTCCACATTTGCTAGCAGAATGGAGGGAAGTGGGGGTTTATTCGATCGCCTACGAATTCTCAGAAGGCAGCCCGACTTTCGGACTCTCTCTTTCTCCGCCTGCTCTTCAACCAGATCACGGGGGTCGGGGCTGTTCCCGAGGAAGCAGTATATCCTTGGCGTTGGGCTCGTCAGAGTCGTGAAAGGAAAAAGAGGATTCTGCTAGTCTGTGGTGAGTAATCGCATGTCCTGATGTCTAGAAGTTATTTTCGGTCATAAGAGACGGTAGAGGCAACATTATGTATAAAATGAGTTTATAAATGATGTCACAAACAACGCATATATACAAACAAAAACACAATCGGTTGGGGGCATGTAAAACGTCTGCCTTCTGCTCCGGCGCCATCTTACATTTATAGCATTTCTTAACAGTATGCAGTTTGTGACCCATTTTTACACAGACCCCAAAGCAAATCAGGGGGAGAAAAATATATTTATCATAGTTGTTATTCTGGGAAGTACATTTACATTACATTTAAGTCATTTAGCAGACGCTCTTATCCAGAGCGACTTACAAATTGGTGCATTCACCTTAAGATACCCAGTGGAACAACCACTTTACAATAGTGCATCTAAATCTTTTTTTGGGGGGGGGGGTAGAAGGATTACTTTATCCTATCCCAGGTATTCCTTAAAGAGGTGGGGTTTCAGGTGTCTCCGGAAGGTGGTGATTGACTCCGCTGTCCTGGCGTCGTGAGGGAGCTTGTTCCACCATTGGGGTGCCAGAGCAGCGAACAGTTTTGACTGGGCTGAGCGGGAACTGTACTTCCTCAGAGGTAGGGAGGCGAGCAGGCCAGAGGGGATGAACGCAGTGCCCTTGTTTGGGTGTAGGGCCTGATCAGAGCCTGAAGGTACGGAGGTGCCGTTCCCCTCACAGCTCCGTAGGCAAGCAGCATGGACTTGTAGCGGATGCGAGCTTCAACTGGAAGCCAGTGGAGAGAGCGGAGGAGCGGGGTGACGTGAGAGAACTTTGGAAGGGTTGAACACCAGACGGGCTGCGGCGTTCTGGATGAGTTGTAGGGGTTTAATGGCACAGGCAGGGAGCCCAGCCAACAGCGAGTTGCAGTAATCCAGACGGGAGATGACAAGTGCCTGGACTAGGACCTGCGCCGCTTCCTGTGTGAGGCAGGGTCGCACTCTGCGAATGTTGTAGAGCATGAACCTACAGGATCGGGTCACCGCCTTGATGTTAGTGGAGAATGACAGGGTGTTGTCCAGGGTCACGCCAAGGTTCTTAGCACTCTGGGAGGAGGACACAAGGGAGTTGTCAACCGTGATGGCGAGATCATGGAACGGGCAGTCCTTCCCTGGGAGGAGGAGCAGCTCCGTCTTGCCGAGGTTCAGCTTGAGGTGGTGAGCCGTCATCCACACTGATATGTCTGCCAGACATGCAGAGATGCGATTCGCCACCTGGTTATCAGAAGGGGGAAAGGAGAAGATTAATTGTGTGTCGTCTGCGTAGCAATGATAGGAGAGACCATGTGAGGATATGACCGAGCCAAGTGACTTGGTGTATAGTGAGAATAGGAGAGGGCCTAGAACAGAGCCCTGGGGGACACCAGTGGTGAGAGCACGTGGTGCAGAGACAGATTCTCGCCACGCCACCTGGTAGGAGCGACCTGTCAGGTAGGACGCAATCCAAGCGTGGGCCGCGCCGGAGATGCCCAGCTCGGAGAGGGTGGAGAGGAGGATCTGATGGTTCACGGTATCAAAGGCAGCAGATAGGTCTAGAAGGATGAGAGCAGAGGAGAGAGAGTTAGCTTTAGCAGTGCGGAGAGCCTCCGTGACACAGAGGAGAGCAGTCTCAGTTGAATGCCCAGTCTTGAAGCCTGACTGATTAGGATCAAGAAGGTCATTCTGAGAGAGATAGCAGGAGAGCTGGCCAAGGACGGCACGTTCAAGAGTTTTGGAGAGAAAAGAAAGAAGGGATACTGGTCTGTAGTTGTTGATATCGGAGGGATCGAGTGTAGGTTTTTTCAGAAGGGGTGCAACTCTCGCTCTCTTGAAGACGGAAGGGACGTAGCCAGCGGTCAAGGATGAGTTGATGAGCGAGGTGAGGTAGGGGAGAGGTCTCCGGAAATGGTCTGGAGAAGAGAGGAGGGGATAGGGTCAAGTGGGCAGGTTGTTGGGCGGCCGGCCGTCACGAGACGCGAGATTTCATCTGGAGAGAGAGGGGAGAAAGAGGTCAAAGCACAGGGTAGGGCAGTGTGAGCAGGACCAGCGGTGTCGTTTGGCTTAGCAAACGAGGATCGGATGTCATCAGCCTTCTTTTCAAAATGGTTGACGAAGTCATCCGCAGAGAGAGAGGAGGGGGGGAGGGGGAGGAGGATTCAGGAGGGAGGAGAAGGTAGCAAAGAGCTTCCTAGGGTTAGAGGCAGATGCTTGGAATTTAGAGTGGTAGAAAGTGGCTTTAGCAGCAGAGACAGAAGAGGAAATGTAGAGAGGAGGGCGTGAAAGGATGCCAGGTCCGCAGGGAGGCGAGTTTTCCTCCATTTCCGCTCGGCTGCCCGGAGCCCTGTTCTGTGAGCTCGCAGTGAGTCGTCGAGCCACGGCGCAGGAGTGGAGGACCGAGCCGGCCTGGAGGATAGGGGACAGAGAAAATCGAAGGATGCAGAAAGGGAGGAGAGGAGGGTTGAGGAGGCAGAATCAGGAGATAGGTTGGAGAAGGTTTGAGCAGAGGGAAGAGATGACAGGATGGAAGAGGAGAGAGTAGCGGGAGAGAGAGAGCGAAGGTTGGGTCGGCGCAATACCATCCGAGTAGGGGCAGAGTGAGAAGTGTTGGATGAGAGCGAGAGGGAAAAGGATACAAGGTAGTGGTCGGAGACTTGGAGGGGAGTTGCAATGAGATTAGTGGAAGAACAGCATCTAGTAAAGATGAGGTCAAGCGTATTGCCTGCCTTGTGAGTAGGGGGGGAAGGTGAGAGGGTGAGGTCAAAGGAGGAGAGGAGTGGAAAGAAGGAGGCAGAGAGGAATGAGTCAAAGGTAGACGTGGGGAGGTTAAAGTCACCCAGAACTGTGAGAGGTGAGCCATCCTCAGGGAAGGAACTTATCAAGGCATCAAGCTCATTGATGAACTCTCCAAGGGAACCTGGAGGGCGATAAATGATAAGGATGTTAAGCTTGAAAGGGCTGGTAACTGTGACAGCATGGAATTCAAATGAGGAGATAGACAGATGGGTCAGGGGAGAAAGAGAGAATGTCCACTTGGGAGAGATGAGGATTCCAGTGCCACCACCCCGCTGGCTCGATGCTCTAGGGGTATGCGAGAACACATAGGCAGACGAGGAGAGAGCAGTAGGAGTAGCAGTGTTATCTGTGGTAATCCATGTTTCCGTCAGCGCCAGGAAGTCTAGGGACTGGAGGGTAGCATAGGCTGAGATGAACTCAGCCTTGTTGGCCGCAGACCGGCAGTTCCAGAGGCTGCCGGAGACCTGGAACTCCACGTGGGTCGTGCGCGCTGGGACCACCAGGTTAGAGTGGCAGCGGCCACGCGGTGTGAAGCGTTTGTATGGCCTGTGCAGAGGGGAGAGAACAGGGATAGCCAGACACATAGTTGACAAGCTACAGAAGAGGCTACGCTAATGCAAAGGAGATTGGAATGACAAGTGGACTACACGTCTCGAATGTTCAGAAAGTTAAGCTTACGTTGCGAAAATCTTATTGACTAAAGTGACGAAAATGCTAGCTAACTAACACAACACTACACTAATCAAGTCGTTCCGTTGTAATGTAATAGTTTCTACAGTGCTGCTAGTCGGTAGAGGTTGGCTATTATACAAAAGCAACTTTGTAGCTAGCTAACATAACATAACACTAATCAAGACGTTCCTTTGTAACGTATTTAGTTTCTACAATGCTGCTCGTCGGTAATAGTTGGCTGGGTATGGAACAATGGCGTCGCGGGGGACGGAAATAGCTGGCTAGCTAACCTAGCTATTACTAAACTACACAATTATCAAGCTATGACAAAGACAGCTATATAGCTAGCTAGCTAACACTGCACTAGTCAAATCGTTCCGTTGTAATGTATTAGTAATTAATTAATTACAGCGCTGCTAGTCGGTAGCGGTTGGCTAGCTAGCGGTGTTGACTAGCTAGCAGCTAGCAGGCAGCAGTGTTGACTACGTTAGGAGGACGAGAAAATAGCTGGCCTCGATAATTACTCTAATTACTCTAAACTACACAATTATCTTTGATAGCTAAGAAAAAATTGTTCAGATCAAACAAAGCAAACCGTTGTAATGTAAAGAAGTGTAATATTACCTGTGGAGCGAAGCGAAATGCGACTGCTCGCTCCGGACCGGAAGTAGATGGTAGATGTTCATTCTTCCCTGTCCTTAATGATTCTCTCCAGAGCAAAGGGCCAGGATGTAATGTATAACCCAACCCTAGCCTGTGGTTGACCAATTAGAATTCCTTGCAGTAAAATTGGGCCAATGACCAAATAACAAGTATCCCATTTCAGGCTCAATGTATAGACAATTCGGACCAATGAGAACTTGCCACATGTAGCTATGAGTCCCGGACTGAAATTCCCCCCGTGTCTCTGACGCATTAATCATTAATTCCCTGTTACAGAAAAACAACTATTTCCATGAATCATTCATTCCCTATTACAGAAAAATACTACTTCCATTGATCGTTAATTCCCTCTTGACCTTTAGTCCTCTGCTTTGTGTATTTATTTTAATTTAAAATATACTTACGCTGAGAATATTGGGTTCTTGTCCAGTTCTGGCATTTAGGTCCTCACAGACTAGTACTTGTCCCTGGGCCTGGAAATGATCTCCCCCTCTAGAGAGTTGTCATCATTAAAGTATGTGGATTCTAGTTGGGAGATATACAGTGCATTCGTGAAGTTTTCAGACCCCTTCCCTTTTTCCACATTCTGTTAGGTTACAGCCTTATTATCTTCATCAATCTACACACAATACAACATAATGACAAAGAGAAAACAGGTTTTTAGATTTCTTTAGCAAGTTTTATAAAAAAAAAGAAATAGATATACCTTATTTACAGAAGTATTCAGACTCTTTCCTATGTGACTCGAAATTGAGCTCAGGTGCATCCTGTTTCCATTGATCATCCTTGAGATGTTTCTACAATGTTATTGGAGTCCACCTGTGGTAAATTCAATTGATTGGACATGATTTGGAAAGGTACACACCTGTCTATATAAGGCCCCACAGTTGACCGTGCATGTCAGAGCAAAAACCTAGTCATGAGGTCAAAAGAATTGTCCATAGAGCTCAGAGACAGGATTGTGTCAAGGTACAGATCTGGGGAAGGGTTCCAAAAAATGTGTGTAGCATTGAAGGTCCCCAAGAACACAGTGGTCTCCATCATTCTGAAATGGAAGAAGTTTGGAACCACCAAGACTCTTCCTAGAGCTGGCCGCCCGGCCAAACTGAGCAATCGGGGGATAAGGGCCTTGGTCAGGGAGGTGACCAAGGACCTGATGGTCACTCTGACAGAGCTCCAGAGTTCCTCTGTGGAGATGGGAGAACCTTCCAGAAGGACAAAAATCTCTGCAGCACTCTACCAATCAGGTCTTTATGGTAGAGTGGCCAGACGCAAGCCACTCCTCAGTCAAAGGCACATGACAGCCACTTGGACTTTGCCAAAAGGCACCTAAAGACTCTCAGACCATGTGAAACAAGATTCTCTGGTCTGATGAAACCAAGATTGAACTCTTTGGCCAAAATGCTAAGCGTCATGTCTGGAGGAAACCTGGCACCATCCCTACGGTGACGCATGGTGGTGGCAGCATCATGCTGTTGGGATGTTTTTTAGTGGCAGGGACTGGGAGACTAGTCAGGATCGAGGGAAAGATGAACAGAGCAAAGTACTGAGAGAACCTTGATGAAAAGCTCAGGATGTCAGACTGGGGCAAATGTTCACCTTGCAGCAGGACAACGACCCTAAGCACACAGACAAGACAATGCAGGGGTGGCTTCGGGACAAGTCTCTGAATGTCCTTGAGAGGCCCAGCCAGAGCCCAGACTTGAACCCGATCAAACATCTCTGGAGAGACCTGAAAATAGCTGTTCAGCGACAATCCCCATCCAACCTGACAGAGCAGAGAGGATCTGCAGAGAAGAATGGGAGAAACTCCCCAAATATAGGTGTGCCAAGCTTGTCGCGTCATACCCAAGAAGACTCGATGCTGTAATTGCTGCCAGAGGTTCTTCAACAAATTACTAAACACTTATGTAAATTTGATATTTCAATTGTTAAAAAAAAAACATTTGCGAAAATGTCTAAAAACCGGTTTTTGCTTTGTCATTATGGGTTATTGTGTGCAGATTGATGAGGGGAAAAAACGATTTAATACATTTTAGAATAAGGCTGAAACGTAAAAAGTCAAAGGGTCGGAATATCTTCCGAATGCACTGTACGTATCACACAGGAGGACATTTTTCTCTTGTTGAGATAATTTCCTTTAGAATTTCTAGACAAATGTAAAATGTTCCTGTTTTGATTCATTTAATGGGGTGGGTTAAGTGTGATCTATTCACAATTAGCATACCCCCTTAGTCTCTTGCCTGTTTCACACCTGGTAGTTTGGTGGATGGGACTACCAGCTCTCTGTAACCTAGAGGGCAACCAGTGGATCCATGTCCTCTATGCCATGTTTCTTGCAGGATGATAATGTCTGTATTCATGATTTCTTTGGTGAAGTCTGGGTTCCTGCTCTTTAGGCCAAAAACAGATGACCTCAGACATTGTCGACTCCAGGATGAGCAGTGGAGGCTGCTGAGGGGAGGACGGCTCATCATAATGGCTGGAATGGAGTCAATGGAATCAAACACATCCATGTGGTTGATACCATTCCATTGACTCCAGTCCATCCATTATTATGAGCCATCCTCCCCTCAGCAGCCTCCACTGAGGACGAGATAGTAAAAGCTTTGTGGTCCATACTGTTATTTGTGTGGTTTCGGTTTGGACCAATAGTTAGTAGAGCTGTCTGTCTGTCTGTCTGTCTGTCTGTCTGTCTGTCTGTATGTCTGTCTGTCTGTCTGTCTGTCTGTCTGCCTGTCTGTCTGTCTGTCTCTCTCTCTCTGTCTCTCTCTCTCTCTCTCTCTCTCTCTCTCTCTCTCTCTCTCTCCTCTCTCTCTCTCTCTCTTCTCTCTCTCTCTCTCTCTCTCTCGGTTGGGTGGTTGGGTTGGTTGGTTGGTTGGTTGGTTGGTGGGTGGGTGGGTGGGTGGTTGGGTGGGTGGTTGGTTGGTTTGTTGGGTGGGTGGGTGGTTGGTGGGTGGGTGGGTGGTTGGTTTGTTGGGTGGGTGGTTGGTTTGTTAGGCGGGTGGTTGTTGTGGCTGGGGGTTTCCGCCCGTTGAAATACTGAGTAATTGACGTCTTGAAACTTGAAGAGGACCCAAACACCACCTGCTGAACAATAGAAACTTGAAGAGGACCAAACATCCACCTGCTGAACAATAGAAACTTGAAGAGGACCAAACATCCACCGCTGAACAATAGAAAACTTGAAGAGCGACCAAACATCCACCTGCTGAACAATAGAAACTTGAAGAGGACCAAACATCCACCTGCTGAACAATAGAAACTTGAAGAGGACCAAACATCCACCTGCTGAACATAGAAACTTGAAGAGGACCAAACATCCACCTGTTGAACAATAGAAACTTGAAGAGGACCAAACATCCACCTGTTGAACAATAGACACTAGAATCCTGTTTCCTCTTCCCAGAGTCAATAGGACAGTTGCAATAGGACATGGGGTATTGTGTTGTTAAAACCCTGTACTCTGTATGTACATTTGACCTCAACCCAGGTCAATTTGACCTCTTCATGACCTTTACACATACAAGTATGTCTTGTCTTTGTTTGGAATCTGTATATACTATGTACATCCGTTTTTTTGTATTGCCAATGTTTTTGAATGTGCAGGATAAATTCCTTCTCGAGGACAAATAAAGTTCTATTCTATTCTATGCGTTGTTTACTTTGTATAACAATAAAACATATACAGAAACAGGTCAACGTGACGCAGCTCTGATGCAGAACTCAGGCCCAGGACAGAACTGTGACCGGCTGTGGGTGTTCCATGGGTTTCCTGTTCTCACATAAGTGCTGTTGAGGTCACTCACCTGTAAGTCATTGGTCAATTCAAGTCAAGCTCAATTCAATTCAAAGGTGCATATAGAAACATATGCTAACATTGCCAAAGCAGGTAAAATAAACTATCACAAAAAACAGTTAACATTAAACACAAATTTTCAAAAGAGAAAGATGTTTGAAATGTTAAATTATTAACTATGTATGAAAACAAACACAAAATAAGTGTATCGGTCCGGACCTGTACAGGCCGTCGGTCTATACCCTCAACAAAATAATATATAAAATGGCCTATAAATGAAGGTAAAATAGCCCACAGACCAGTTCAACTACTCACACCTTACAGAACTAGCTGGCTCCACTACGGCCCGCTCAGCCAGCTGGCTCCACTACGGCCCGCTCAGCCAGCTGGCTCTACTACGGCCCGCTCAGCCAGCTGGCTCCACTAGGGCCCGCTCAGCCAGCTGGCTCTACTAGGGCCCGCTCAGCCAGCTGGCTCCACTAGGGCCCGCTCAGCCAGCTGGCTCCACTAGGGCCCGCTCAGCCAGCTGGCTCCACTAGGGCCCGCTCAGCCAGCTGGCTCCACTAGGGCCCGCTCAGCCAGCTGGCTCCACTAGGGCCCGCTCAGCCAGCTGGCTCCACTAGGGCCCGCTCAGCCAGCTGGCTCCACTAGGGCCCGCTCAGCCAGCTGGCTCCACTAGGGCCCGCTCAGAGCATGTGATGTCACTGTGTGTGTGCTAAAAGTAGACGTAACAAATAGCTAGGAAATAAATACACATATAAATACAGCCCTTTATTTACTTTGGTGTTTGTTCTCAGACACTCTCTCTTTCTCTCACTGTCTCTCACTGTCTCACTGTCTCTCACTGTCTCTCTGTCTCTCTCTGTCTCTCGCTGTCTCTCACTGTCTCGCTGTCTCTCACTGTCTCTCACTGTCTCTCTCTGTCTCTCTCTGTCTCTCTCTGTCTCTCTCTGTCTCTCTCTTTCTCTCTCTGTCTCTCTCTGTCTCTCTCTGTCTCTCTCTGTCTCTCTCTGTCTCTCTCTTTCTCTCGCTGTCTCTCACTGTCTCTCTGTCTCTCTCTGTCTCTCTATCTCTCAATTCAATTTGCTTTATTGGCATGACGTAACATTACAGTATGAAGAAAGAAAATGAGAATCAAAATTGTCAACGGGACAACAGTAACAACAATAACCAAGGGTCAAAATAACCAGACATTCAACAATAACAATAAGCATACAGTAGAGGACATGTGCAGGTTGATTGGCCTGTCAGACACTGTCCCTCAACTTATGGCAGGCAGCAATGTAGTGCGCTGCCAACCCACAGCTCTCTGCGTCCTCCCCCAACAGGACGGGTAGCCTACTCTCATCAGAGAGGTCTTTGAAACCTTAAATAAGGGTTTCAAATTTGAGGAAATTACACTCTCTAATTAGTTTATATTTTTCACATTTTGTCAGGAAATGCAGCTCCGTCTCAGGTTCTACTGTTGTGCAGTGGTTTCACAGCCTTTCCTCTACAGGGAGCCAGGTTTTCCTGTGTCTACCCTTCTCAATGGCAAGGCTGTGCTCACTGAGCCTTTACTTTGTCAAGGTTTTTCTAAGGTTTTGATCAGTAACCATGGTCAAATAGTTAGCCATGGTGTACTGTCGATTTAGGGCCAGATAGCACTGCATTTTGCTTTGTGATTGTGCTTGTGTTTCCCAATAAGCAATGTAGTTTTGTTTTGACTGTGTTGTAATTTGGTTTATTCTGATTGATTGGATGTTCTGGTCCTGAGGCTTCAGTGTGTTAGTAGAACAGGTTAGTGAACTCAGCCCCAGGACCAGCTGGATGAGGGGACTCTTTTCTTTGCTCAGCTCTTGGCATTGCAGGGCTTGGTAATGATATGAGAGGGGGTCACTGTATTTTAGATGTTTCCAAAACATTTCCAAATGCCCTGTGTGCTTTCTCTCTCAGTTCCTTCACTGCCTCATTAAGGCGTCCAGTTGAGCTTATTTTTAAACCTAAGTAATTGTAGTGTGTACAGTACTCTATATATTTTGTACCAATTGAGAACTTTGGTCTAATTCCCTGAGATCTGGATCTTCTCTGGAAAATCATTATTTTAGTCTTTTTGGGGTTTACTGCCAGGGCCCAGGTCTGGCAGTACTGCTCTAGCAGGTCCAGGCTCTGCTGTAGGCCAGGTGCTGTGGGTGACAGCAGGCATAGGTGATCTGCGAAGAGTAGGAATTTAACCTCTGAATTGTGGAGACTAACACCAGGGGCTGAGGATTTTTCTAGAATAGTTGCCAATTCATTGATGTAAACATTGAAGAGTGCAGGGCTCAGATTGCAACCCTGACGAAGGCCCCGCCCCTGGTTAAAGAATTCTGTTCTTTTCTTGACAATTTTAGTGCTGCACGTATTGCCAGTATACATTGATTGAATTATGTCATGTTTTACCCCCCACACCATTTTCAATAACTTTGTAGAATTGTCAAATGTCAGTTGTGCAGAGGTGAGGACGGAGTCAGGCGCAGGGCACAGAA